>NC_081233.1:7605319-7905319 GCF_902713425.1 Acipenser ruthenus | reverse complement strand
AGTCACCGCCATCCGAAATAAATTGTCAGCGCCGTGAAGGGCAAACAATTCGGAGGTGCTTTTCTCTCCAATTACTGTTTCAGCAAGACATCCCTCTTCGTTTCGTTCTGCTCGGGGTTTTATGAATTTCTTGAGGGTGACTAAGCCAGTTTAGTTGATACAGTCTTTGTTTCGTATGTCACCCTGTGCTGGGCTGCTTTACTTAGTCTCAGTGGACAGAGCAGCAATCCAGCACAAATTCAAGCTGCTGTTTTCTGCAATCGTTTCTGTTGCAGTGCCGATTTAGCCCAAACAGCAGCAGCGTCATAACCTGCTGGCGTCGGAGAGCTCAAACCAGTCAATCGATTAATCTGGTTGTGCAGCTTTTAGTCACAGCTTTAACAAAACAGATAAGACAGCGAGGCTACCAAAACGAACCCTGCTCTATCTGCCTTCCCGGTACCCTTCCTCTCTCTCGCTCTCTGCTCGCTTTGATTAGCTCCCTGTAGACATCTCACCACCACACGAAAGATGAAAAGTCAGCCTTTCTTTCTTTTTAGAATTACCTTTCTTCGCCAGAGTTTTTTTTTAAAATAATTATTCAAATGAAAAATTCTGAAGAATAAAAAAAAAAAAAAAAAAATACATATACGACATGCTTCAAAGAGCTCTGTGTCCTTCGTGTTAACCTTTGAGGAGGAGTGTGACAGTGTCTGTGTGTGACAGGTTGGCCTGAGACCGGGAGGAAGTGTGTCTAAAGATACAATGGGGGTAAAAGGAAACACTGAATTACTGCAGACTGTAGTTACCAGCTACATGACTGTACTACCCAAGTACGACTACTGCTCAGAAGCTGTAAAATTTAAACGACTGCTAATACATTATTTACTGCTGCACTTGGCTTCAGTCCGTTAGACACTCGATGTAAATGCATGTCAGTCTGTTCTGTTTGCTATAAGGAAACCTTAGGGATCAGACCATACCGAGTGTGGGTGGAGTTCGAATCACTGTAATGCTGTAACTGTTTTAGAGATACTGAGGGGTCGATCAACCTATACCATTATACACCACTAGGGAATCAACCCAAGGGGCAGATGCAATCCAGGTTGAGTCCCAGGTACTGTGAAATGCTCTAAAATGATCCAAACCTTTGTATTCTTCAGTTTATGCTTGAGTGTTAGGGACAGTAATGGCAGTAGGACGAAGGTAATATTTTTTGGGGGGGTATCTGGGAGGGTAACGATCCCCCTTTAAAGAAGTCCCCATAAACTGCTGGGCTTCAGTTGGCGAGACCAAAGTTTCAGATAAACCGGCCGAGCGCGGGCTGGCAGAGTGGCCTCCTCTTGCTCGTACACATGCTCATGTTCTTATGGTTTTGATCAGCTTCAAGAACACAGATCTGCGTTATCTTTACCCAGTGATTTTCAGTGACAGTGGGGACTCATGAGGCGGTTCAGTAGGAATGTCATTCACAAAGGTGTTCTGCACGATTAGAGCCCGGTGATACACTGTGCATCATCCAGAGGGGCTGACAGGAGACTTGCTCAAGAATTTCTCCGGGTGGAAGAGATGAAGCTTAGAAAATACTGAGGGCAGAAAATCGAGATGACAAGCGCTATTAATCCAGTACCACCTCCCAAACACAAAGCTGTGCATGGGGTGGTTCTGTGGTGAAGCAGCATAGCACCCCTTTTACACACCGACAGGCGCGCACACATACACACACACACACAACGACTCGGGTACACATAGGGTTAGATTTAAAAAAAAAAAAGAAAGAAAAGCCTAGCGATTTATAATTCATTTAATTCACATGGGTGATAAAGTGGGCAGGTTTCAAAGGGAGAGGAGAAAGGGCAGTACGTCTCCGACGGCTGTGATTACCTCGGGGAAAGCCCTCAACAAGCGCGATTGTTCAGACGGATTGCCCTCTGATAAAGCGCTAAATTATGGAAGGCGGTAGAACACAAACACAGTGAGTTACAGCTCTGCGATGGGGGGGGGGGGGGGGCTTGTGAATCTCATCACTGTAGCTTTGAATTTCTGGAAAAACAGATGCGTTTGGTTGTCAGTTCCCTCCCCCTCTCTTTTCCTCCCTCTCTCTCTGTCTGATATTGCACACTGATGGTATCAGACTGGGTCAGGATTGTTTTACCAAGGACAGAAGCTGGTCACAAGCCTCCCCACGTTTCCGAGAGGAAAAATGACATTAGCGAGAATATAAAATATTAAAAGACTCTGGGGATCTCAACAGCCAGACGACACAGACCATTCAAACAGGGGTGGAGGGGGTGGGTCAGGGACTAGGGTGACCTCACATACAGGTTGATTATTAATAATAATAATAATAATAATAATAATGGTACATCCTCCCCAGATTGCCATGCTTCATTATAAACAAACATTTTAATTTAGAGATGGCAAATATTTAATTAGAATTCCGAGGAGATGCTTTTAATAATGAAAATACACTGAATCCCTGATCGGGGATGTCAATGAAGAAATACAGGGAAACGCGTTCTTCAGAAATAAATCAAAGTTGTATTTCAGAGCTTCCCAGCCTTCATTACCAGCGCATTTAAACTTTATCTCTTGTCATTGCTTTAAAACACAGACGGCTCTTTCTGCAAGTAACTATGTGTGGCTTATCGAATTTACAGATAAGAGTTTTTCAATTTAGCCGGTGCCGAGACAAGAGTTTGATGGACTGGGATCGTTTTCTAGTAAAAGCTTTCTTAATGCAAAAGCTATTTCTGAGGTTTCGCACTCGGTCGAGAAGTGACATGGTTAGCTACGGCATTTAAATCTGGTTATTTATCCTTCTGATGCTCTGTGACTTGCCACTGAAACAGTGAAAAGGCATATTTCCGGTTGACATCGGGGTCAATTCCTGTTTATCCATTCCAGTTCCATTTCCAATTTATTTTCAAAATCAATTCCCAGTTCCAATCCCCTTTTCATCGATTCCAACACATCATTGATCAAAACTGCAATTAGCAGCATTCTGTTAAAATGAGCTTCTCGCAGTGGCAATCTAATTACTTGAGTCCAAACTGGCTTCAAACGAAAGCAGCTGAAACAATCGCAAGGATTATGATGGCTCTAAAATATCAATTCCTCCGAAGGAACTGGAACTGGCAACGTGAGGTTTTGTTCAGTCTAACACGTTTACATTAAAATAGGTATTTTTCAGCAAGGGGGTGGAGTATGAAAGGATGAGGGAGGGTGTGAGTCTGTGAGCGATAGAGAGAGAGAGAGGGGGGAAGAGAGAAAGGGCGGTGAGGCAGAAATGAAAAAGGAAACTGAAGACAGACTTTTGACAGGTGTAATGGCTTTGTGTTTCCTGTGTGGGCTAATGGAGTAATCAAGCCAGGGGCTCCCTAAAAAGAGTAAACAAGAGAATTACTCAGTGACAGGGCGCTGTGTAATTTAGGGAAGGAGGAGGAAGGGAGGGGGCGAGGGTAGGGTGGGGTGGAGTGGGGGGGGTGGGGGTGGGTGTAGAGGAATATGTTCCAATTAATGACACACTGAAAAGAAATTGAGAAAGGGAGACATGGATAACATTGCCTGCACCCACCATGCATGAAATCTTAACATAAGTACTGCACCCACAATTGTGTGTCATACTTAACCCTTTTAAGATACAAGGGATGTATGTGTCCCACAAATACAAATGATGCACGGAACAGGGTTTCACTATTTATTTGACAGGTGGGATCTGGTCATCCAAATTGTCAGCTTCCTCCTCGGGATACTTGAGTCTCTCTCAAATGCATTTTAAGAAGAAACCGTTTGAACAACCGCTCAATTCCTTGTGTACCTCAAGGGGTTAAATCATTTCACACCATGAACCGTTAACACGACCCAGTCCCCAGTACTTAGCCGTAGACCTCGCTGAAGCCATTCACATTTAACAGTGCCAGAATTCAATACAAGCTTTCCAACTGCGTTTGTATAACTAATAGAGAAGAAAAATTATAAAAATCACACGTACATTGGAATGAAAAAACTAAGCAGCGCTCAGCGGGATTTCAAACCTAATTGGGGCTGTAAAGATGTGTCTGGGGTGTACTCTTGCTGCAGGGATGTCTTGAGTGTGTGAGTGTGTGTGTGTGTGTGTGTGTGTGTGTATCTGTTTCTTCTTCTTCCTCCCAGTGTTGAAGCGCCACTACAGGATCAGCTTTTCACAGATTGCTTATCGAACTTCAGAGGATATTTTTTTTTTCGAACGAGTTCTGCTTTCCCAGCCCCGCGGCCTCCTTCAGCTTTTCCGAGAAGAAAAACAAAAAACGATTCCCTAACCTCAAGGGCAGGGCGTCCTGCACGCAGACAGCGAGGGAGACGGAGAGACCGAGACAGTGACACAGGGAGCACAATACCGTTCTTAAAGCGACTGTACCACCCGGCTGCACTTAAACACCACACCTTATATCACTCAGAAAGGTTCACTAAAGCATAATAGAGAGAATGCATGGGGAGCAAGGTACAGCATAGGGGAGTATTAGGGTACAGCATAGGGGAGCAGGGTACAGCTGGGTACACATTGTAAAACCAGCAATGAATATATTGCAAAATGGCACCGTGCATCACATTTAACATGGTTAAGGAAAAGTAGGGCAGTTTGATTCAATTTAAAAACGCAGGTCGACGGGAAGTTAAATCAGGAGGAAATAAACAGAGAGTAAACAATGTGTGAATCTTCAGGCTACCTGGACAGTATGCTTGTTACATTAATGACAGGTTAGGGAGAGGAACAGCAGGCAGAGATACAAACTGTATTTCACTGCTAAACAAGGAGGCGTTGGGTTATTCAATCATGTGATTTACATGCTAGTTTAAAATTAGGAATTAAGATTTTCGGCTCATGTGCTGATGGATGTGATGTGACCTGTGGCAGCCTCTGCTACAAGGATAGCAGCCCCATTGTTTATTCATGAAGACAGCTTCATATTTATCGCCGCAATAATCGCGATCGTATAGGAGAACCTCTCGCACTGCGGAGATAACCCCTTCACTGCCTTGCATCCCTTTAGGAATTGGTTCAAAAACGGAAAGTCGGATTCCTGCATCTGTAGTGTAGCCTCCTTGTGTGTGCGCTCTGGAGCATTTTTAGGTTTGACACTGAAGCCCTGCCCTATACGGCATCTTCCCCACTCCCTTGGCTCTCATCAATAAGATACACGACTCCCTTTCCACCCTTCTCATTCCCTCGGGCAGCAGTGTGGAGTAGTGGTTAGGGCCCTGGACTCCGGACCAGAGGGTCGTGGGTTCAATCCCAGCTGGGGGATACTGCTGCTGTACCCTTGAGCAAGGTACTTTACCTAGATTGCTCCAGTAAAAACCCAACTGTATAAATGGGTAATTGTATGTAAAAATAATGTGTTATATCTTGTAACAATTGTAAGTCGCCCTGGATAAGGGCGTCTGCTAAAAAATAAATAATAATAAATAATAATAATAATAATAACTATCAGGTCAAACTGCTTGACTCCCTTGACACCATAGCCATGCTGCTGCCTTCCTTCCTTCCCTCTGCATCCCTCAGCACTAGACCACATTTTCCAAGTGTCATTGTGTGCCTACTGGTTTCTTAACCAGCCCCTCAGATCTTCCAGTGGTTTTGCTAAGGCAGTGGTGCATTTTGTCCTCCTGCGGTTTGAGAGAGAGCGAGAGAGAGAGCAAGAGAGAGGCGAGTTTGATGGATTCCCTTTCCCCTAGAAACGCTCAGCCGGTGATTGCTGTTAACGAGAGCGGAGAGGCCGTGCTGGAGACAGGAAATCCATCACGCCGCCTACACAACACCTGCACGTTAAAAGGGGGGACAGGGGACGACTTGCATTTGAGCCTGTGTGTGTCTCTGTGCGAGCGTCTCCCTGATAAAAGTTGAACACAGTAGATTTTGCACAGTATGTTTTCCAGTTTCTCCCATGCTTGTCACACAGTTAGAATGCACTATGCACTTACCATACGGTTTGGCTCTCTGGGCTTCACCTACCTCTGCTAGACCATGCTTTCGCTGTGCTTTAGTACACTCCTGGCTCCCAGGGATATGGGAACCCGTCATTCAAAGTGTGAACACAGAATCGTAAAATCAAAGGCAGCGCCTTGCAGCAACGCATGAACTGCGGGCGATGCAACAGCTGTCAGATCGTCTCGACGCTGGCGGTGTGATGGCGATGGGCTGTCACAGGCAGCACATTGAAAACACAAGCACTGGCTTCATCTTAGCGTTTAGCTCCAGTGCATACTGCGAAACTCCTGAAAGAACGAAAACATTGCTATCCTCCAATAACACTCTTTTGCTTTACTTAATTTTTATTATTTATTTCTTAGCAGACGCCCTTATCCAGGGCGACTTACAGTTGTTACAAGATATCACATTATACATTATTTCACATTATACAGATATCACATTATTTTACATACAGTTACCCATTTATACATTTGGGTTTTTACTGGAGCAATCTAGGTAAAGTACCTTGCTCAAGGGTACAGCAGCAGTGTCCCCTACCAGAGATTGAACCCACGACCCTCCGGTCAAGAGTCCAGAGCCCTAACCACTTATACGATTTTATAGAGAGTGCCATGGTTTTGGTCATGTTGTTTTTTGTTTTTTTTTTAAATCCCTGACGCGGTTGCAAAGAGCAGCTGTTAAAAAAAAAAAAAAAAAACCCTGTTCTTTTTACTTCACTCATAGTGTGAGGACCAGGTGCGCTGGAACTAGGGGTGCTGGGAGGGTGCGGCTGCACCCCCTGGCTTCGCATGGCTTCCATCATATACAGGGGTTACAGTTTTGGTCAATGGCTTTCAGCACCCCCACTATAAAAATTGTTCCAGCACCACTGGTGAGGACTCAACTGAGGGGATGGACAAAGCACATTCTTACCGTGTCTCCTGGAGTATCAGGGTTGAGCTGCCGGTGGTTGTCGTGTGAACTATGTCAGTAATGGTTTTCGATTAGCACTCAGCAGGGTGGGGGGGTGTAGTTGTGCTGTAGTTGGAAGGGATCCATTACAATGGTATTGTTTTATTGAGTGTTTCCTCTGGCTGTGCGAACGCGTCCCTAAAGGATTGGAAAATAACAGCAATTTTCATGAGAAACAAAAACTTTTATTTAATCCATAATAAATAACGGACCAATCGTTCTTTAATCAACTCCATTGAGTGTGTGAACAGGATCCGTACGTGGTGCCGTGAAAACCCATGCAATAAACACCAAGCTGCCGTGATAACAGCAAGCTGATTGAGATGAGTGAGTCCTGAGAGAACTGCAGAGATGTGTTTCAGGGGTGAGTCAAGCATACAGGACCCAGAGGAAACAATGCTTTCACTGTTCAGCAGAGCTAAGCATGTGATCGGGTTCATGCCAGAACCATTAGCGACTGAACAACGGAGACTGTGGGATGCATATTTCTGGTCGGATATTCTGAGCAGAAAAAAAAGAGAGCTTTGCGTTTGTGGAAATTGGAAATCGTTGTGCAATTATCATAATTGTTGTATTGTTTATTATTGAGTGTGATCTACTTGGGTCTCTCATTTTGTATTAGAGCTGCACTATTGAGATGTACCTGTGCAGGCCCTGTGGACACAAAGTGAAAAGAAAGATACAAGACTATGCAAACCCTTCTTAAGGTTTCCACCATTATGGGGCAGTATTCCCCACACTTTCTCGCCATGGTTATTGCACTTAAACTCAACCATAGTTCAACATGGCTTGCTGCATGTGCGTGACCATACCTCTCTGTGCTTCACTGTGCTTTACCACGTTTTCACAATGCTTTGCTTTTACAGCGGGAAACTTTTTTTTTTAGGGTGATGTGGCAGGATTGGCAGAGGGTGAGGCTCAGAGACAGTTTTGAAAGTTCAAAAAAAAAAGTTTTTATTTAAAACAAAATACACCAAATAAACAGGCACGAGGGCCAAACAAAAAGGTTTCAAAACACAAAATAGACACAAAACAAAACTTACAAATAAAGCTTCCAGGCTGGGCAACGCCTTGACTGGATTCAAAACGAAAAACAGCACACAAAGAAAAACACTGGCACTGGCACTGGCACTGGCACTGGCTCCTGCTCCTGCCAGAACTCTCTCTCTAGCCAGGGCCTCTCCCCTGGCTTTAATCCCCTGTGGCTGGAGCCCAATTAATCAATAATTGCTGATTATTCAATTAGGGCTCCAGCCACATTCTCACATGTTTTCCTGGCAGGGAGGGATTTAACCCCCTCCCTGCCAGTCCCAACCACGTTCATAAAGACGGGGCAGTCCCCCGTCACAGGTGAACTTCATGGATGCAAGATGGTAGGATGGGGTTAACTGCAAGATGTTATTTCTTTCATTTTTTTGTTAATCCTGCCTTTGACCCTGCTTCCTTGAATCCTGAAACCCGCTGTGTAAACGTGGAGCGCCGATGAGCCTCATTACTCTGAGCCAGAGGTCAGAGAAGCGAGAGCCAGCGCCAGAGTAAACACTCGACAGAGACGTGCCGGAGCCTCAAAACAACTCTGTTACTGTGCTCCTCGCTGCCTGTGGAGGGACCGGGCTGTTCTTTCGGCTGATTTCTCCTCTTTTATGCAGAGAAAGGCTTTGTTCTTTATTGCAAACCGCTGATAATAACAGCATCATATTTCATCTCCGGACTTAGAGACGAAAAAAAACATACTCTCTCCTCGCGTGTTACCATGGGTACAGCACTGGGCTTAGCTGCTGTCCCTTACAGAGACTGGGCAGTGATGGGTGCTGCACTGGGTTTAGCTGCTATCCCTTAGAGACTGGTACCATTCTAGGGGAAGACACGTTTCCATGGCAACAGCAGGTTTGATGCCTGCCAATGCTGCTCATCTTTATAACATGATAGCATGCTAAACAGCTTTCACCCTCTCTGTGAGTTGAATCGCATCGCCACTGACAGCCTGGGAAGGCCAACTAGCACCAACACTGCCCCCGAGTGGCAGAATTAGGAATCACAGGGTTTTAAGAGTTGTTAGCTGTTTACTGCAGACACGCTAAAAAAAAAAAAAAAAGTTTTTAAAAATAGCTAAATAAAACTTCTGTATAAAATGACACAAAATCAATCGTCAGAAATCTCCTGGTTTGTTCATGCAACATAACTCGAATATGGCACTTATAACCTCCTACTGCTGCAAGATGCCGCAGCTTTTTAAAATTGCCTTTGTCCCAATAGCTAAAGCTTCCTTTGACAAGTGCTTTGCTTTACAAATGTGAAATGGATTTCACACCAAAAGGAAACAGACAGACAACCAATATTAACAATTACGCCTGTGCTTTCTGATTTATGAGAAAATCTTTTCATCAAGCTGTGATGCGCTCAGCCCCTGTGCGCCCTGAGTATGACCGACAGTAATGAAACAAGACACAGTACAGTCCAGAGGCTTTAAATAGACAGAGGAGCGTGGTCTGCTGTGGAGCAACACTGCCCCCTAGTGTGCGCTAAGATCAAATGATGTGGATACTTTTAAAATACCTAAATTGAGATCTAATATGGGCCAGCATGCCTTTGTATATCAAGCATCTCATCTTGGGAAGACATTGCCATCGAACATAAAAACAACCTTGTTACAATACCTTTTTAAAATCGCTCAGAAATATTTATTTGAAATCTGACCAGGGTTGCAAATCCTGTAAATACGATCGTTTTTATGATTGTCTTAAACGTTTTTTCACCCTGTTTGAATGATTTGTCTGTTTTTGTCGTTGATTTTCTAGTTATTTCTTGCCACCTTTTCTTGCCTGGACCTCCCTGACAATGAGATGTGTATCTCAAGGGTTCTGTCCTGGTTAAATACATTTATAATTAATAAATAGAATAAAAAAAGTGCCTCTATAAACTGCAGCCCTGAAACCCAGCCTTACTGAACCTTACAGATTTATTAACTACAAACACCCAACACAGAGAGAGATCATTCAGTCTATTGTGCACAGGGATTGCGAAAACTCAAGAAACATATAAGAAAATAAAAAAATAACTGCTGTATAGCACCCCTTAGACGGGCTCCCGGGAGGCAGACTCAGTATCTGGAAGCTGCAGTTCAATGGTGCCTTACGCTTTTTTTTTTCGATGCAGTTTTAAGGTTTGTATTTTTTTGCTGGTGTTGCCCCTAAGAGGGCAAGGGGTTTCGCTACACTGACTTCCATATTGACGCTGTTCTGGAGAGAGTAGAGGTCGGCATTGAATTTCACCGCAGAACATTAGCACGGTAATTTTGCATTTAACCACACTTTTCCCATGTTCGTAATATTATGCATTTGTTGTGCTTAACCATTGTGTTTAATATGCCTGACTACAGTGCCCAATAATTGTCCCAATGTTATTGCCCATGTTTGCCTGTGCTTTAACTGTGCTTTCATTGCTTTCCCCGCAGTACAGAAGACATAATATCGCACTGCCAATGGGCAAGGTCATTCTCCCAATACAATACCATGCACTGATTCAGAACCGGTTCTTTGTGACCTAGGGCTGTCTCCGTGAAAACGTTGACGCAGGTCCCGGGAGGTGAGGGGCGGGCAGGAGGGGGGGGGGGGGGGTCACCTGATCGGCGCGGCGGGATTCGTAAAGGTCTCAGATTCACGCTGTGCAGCAGGAAAGAGCTGACATGAGAAACACGAGCCGAGCCTGGAGACCGGAGGGGGGAGGTTATTAACCAGAGCGGAGAAACAGAGCCGTAGCACTTCGTACAGGACAAGCTGTGTCAAAAACACAAGTGCTGTCTGAGTGAGGGATCATCGAAGATGGACACACCCTTTATAAGCTTGACCTCCCTAAGCTTCGTCGTTCTAGTAATCTGCAAGCCTTTCCAATATAAAGGGTCCGAGACCTCAACAGTACCCCTGTTGTTTGTTTTTGCCTCTCCCGAGTCCGTGCCTGGACTGTCTTAACTGATTTGTGCGCAGAGGGTTCAGGCTCCTTATAAACAAGGATTTCTGAGAAAATATAAAGGCTGCTGACGGGAAATCAAGAATTTTATTGCACTTATCCAAAACAAACAAACTAGGAACCCGTTCTTGTGCAACATGAGAGAGGGGGAGACGGGGTGTAGAGGGAGAAAGGGATTTGTGTTTTTTTTTTGTTATTTGCAGTTCAAGCTCATGTCATCCTGAGTTGTTAAAAAAAAGTTTAACGTGACAGGAATCAAAGCCCATAAAAAATATGACTTATCAGGTACTAGCAGTGATGGTTCAGAATTGAAACCATAACAAAACCAGCGTGCACGTGAAAAAACGGCGAGGTGATTTGAACCTGAATCCTCATGGCTCCCAGTCTGTAGCCTTAAACTTGTTGGCCAGCTTGCAGCCAAATTGATTGAGGCAGACAGGGAGGGACAACGGAGAGCTAAATGGCTAGATTCATTTTCTCCCATCAGTGTTCTAACTCAATAAAAGAAATGCATTTCCGCCTGTTAACTGGAATTACGATCGGGGGAAGGCAAAGCCATTTGTCGCTTAGGAAAGGCGCCCGCAGTCAGAGCCCCGACACCACTCAGATTAGTGGCTGTCTTGCGTCATTGCTGGGAAAGTGCTTGGGCGTCACTGGACTTGCTGGCAGCCCCAAGATACCGATTAAAGAAGTCTTATATATTAAATAAAAACACATTAAAAAACGCTTGGATAAACATGTACAAGGTTTCTTCTCGTATTTCTAAATTCAGCACTATGGATAATTGTTATGGATGGTATGGTCGTGGTATGTCATGGTAGGGTATGGTGTGTTATGGTATTGTCATGGTAGGGTATGGTGTGGCATGGCATGGTATTGTCATGGCATGGTATTGTCATAAACACGGTTGAATAATAACAATCTGTTTTCTATTTACCACGATATGAAGGCATCAATTCATTATAGTGGCTATATCACATTTGCACGAATGAGTGATTCTCTTAAACACTATGCTATAATTATTCTGTTGGAAAGCAAAGCGTGCACGGATTTCTGATTTCTACCTGTCACACTGACAAAGGCACTTGCTTAGGGGTGAGTAAAAGCTGACTCTAAGTGGTTTAAATTGAACCACCTAAACCTCTACCCAGATCCTGCAGCCATTCTTGATTTCGTGGTGCGGGAATGGCCTCCGGGACCGGAATTTGGCACCCCTGCATTAGCTGAAACGTTTTCAATGCTTTGGTTATCTTATGACTGAGGGATTGAAGTTAAGGTTGGTATTGAGGTAGCTTGGGTAGCTCGTGATAAATTCAATCCTAGAACTGAAATGTTTGGCGCTGATGCTCCTGAATCTGCACAGAAGACACCTCTGGGTCCCCACTCCCGCCCTCTCTCCCTCTCTCTCTCTCTCTCCCCCTAGCCCAAGCAGCAGACAGACCGAGGGGCGTCTCTCTCATACATTATTAAGCAGCCCGCTAATGAATGGGCTAGTGAGAGCGGTGTGTGTTTCAGACAGGGCTGTGCGCTCTGATCCCAGAGAAGCTTCTCAGTTATTAACAGCATCAAGAGGGGAAGCACAGAGGCAAGAGATCCCAGGACTTCAACAGCTCAGCAACGACAAGAGAGAACAGGGTTATATGGGATTTTATACATAAAATAAAGGGATTGGGAGAGATATAGAGGGAGAGGGAGAGAGCATGTGGAATGAGAAAGACGAGGAACTCATTGCAACTCTGCAAGCAACAAAAGGAGTTTGAGAAGACCGAGAAGAGAAAGAAAGAAAAACAACAAAAAAGAAATAAAGTAAAGAGAGAAGACTGAGCCACATGACATCGGAAGAAAATAGCTGAAGGAAGAAAAGAGAGAAAGGAAGGAAAATAACAAAAAATAAGAAAGAAAAAGAAAGACTGACATTTCATATTTCCATTCAAGTCGGGGGGGTCCCGTATTAAAAAAAAAAAAAAAAAAAAAAAACTGAGATGCCCATCCGGATCTTCTGCACGATCTCCTTCTCCGATGATGAGGAGGCAGGGAAGCAGAGGAAAGGCAGCCGGGGGGGCGACCCTTTCGACCCTCTGGGGCGGGGCGGGGGGAGCGAGAGGGGGGAGGAGGAGGAGGAGGAGGAGGAAGACTTTGACGAAGACGACTACTACGAAGATCACGAGGTGGAGGACCTGGCCACCTTCCTGGAGGGCTGCAGCCTCCACGGGGCCAACCACATCGGCCACATCTGCGCCAAGGGGGAGAGCAGGAAGCTCGGGGTGCGGCAGGGCCTGTGGCTGCTCGCCTTCCTCTTCTCCATCACCATGTTCCTCTACCAGGTGGTGGACCGCGTGATGCTCTACCTGCAGTACCCCCACATCACGGCGCTGGACGAGCTTGACGCCAAAGTCATGACCTTCCCGGCCATCACCCTCTGCAACTTCAACAACTACCGTCGCTCCAAGCTGAGCTACAGCGACCTGCTGTACATGGGGCCCCTGCTGGGCTACAGCGAGGACATGGTCCCCGGGTTCTCCATGGCCCCCGAGCCTGACCTGGGGGGCGGCCCCTTCACCATGAGGGAGTTCTACACCCGCGCGCGCCACCAGATGGAGGAGATGCTGCTGGAGTGCTCGTACCGAGGAAAGGAGTGCGGACCCGAGAACTTCACCGAGGTGAGAGGGGGGGGAGTGCAGAAGAGTTGGGTACCACTGCGCTGGCTTTCTTATAAGCCAGTCAGGGGTGTCCGATCACGGTCCTGGAGGGAAATTCCGAGCCAGGTTTGAGATGAGATGATTAACTATTTCAGGGTCGATACAGAGCAGGAGTGGAAAGAGGTGTGTTGTGTTTTGGTTTACAGATCTAGGTGTTCATGTGAATTGACTTTAGTGAAGGGGCTGAGAGTGGATGGAGGTGTGTGTGGGGGGGGGGTGTAATTAGCTGAAACGTTTGTCTAATTGGGGGCAAGGGGGTAGGGTCTGGAGCGCTGCTCGTCTCGTTATTGGAAGGTTGAGTGGTAGTTCCGAGGGGAACAGTTACCGACAGCTCCTTATAAATATCCACCTCTGGCTCACCTTAACGCAGCTCTGTTTGCTGGCTGCACTTTACTTAAGGCTGTCGAGAAGCCGGCAATCTGAGGCTATTAAGTGTGAGCCTTCTTTATTAAATCAGAGGGTATTTTAAACCCTTTAACCTCTGACTGCCGTTGATGCCCGACGCTCATCTGTGCAGAGCCAAGCGGCAATGATAAAACCAATTATCCTCACCGCTAAACTGTCTTCAGAGAAAATTGGCAGCTTGACTTGTGACCAGTTAACCGCGCGCCTCTGTGCAAGCTTTATCCTCAGTCTCTGTTAATGCTGAGACAGTGAATCCAAGCTGGCTGCAGCTGTTCAGTTCCAACGGGGAGCGCAACGTGAAATAATAGCTAATGTGAATATGAACGGCTCCCACAGAAATAAAACTGCAAAAAAAGAATGCACAAAATTGTTTTGGGTTTTTATTTTATTTTATATTAAATTAATGATATTTGAAATGACAGAAAGGCGGCAAATTTACCGTGGTAAACCTTTAGCGGGGTTGTAAACCGAATGCGTTGTGAATGAAGAGACGGGCGCGCAGGATTCCCAGTGGCTGTGGTGCAGAGGAGACTGTGCAGGGAATACGAGAGCTCTGTCTCAGAGAGGAGGGAGCGCTCTGCATAGTGAGTCTGTTCTGCATTCCCGAAGGAAGCAAGAAGTCTCCAGGGGCTGTATTCACAAATCTTGACTGTATCGACTTGAAAAATCTGTAGTGTAACAGCATACTGCAGTTTCAAGACGATCCATTCAACCGTTTCAGAGAAATCTGTACCACGAACAAATCCTACGAGAACAAAGTCTGGTTTATTTTTGGTTTCTTTTTTTTGGTTTTCTTTTGATTAAAGCAGAGTTTGACAGTCTCAAACCTACCTAGACTGCTGCTGATGATTGTAGACTGCAAACAGAACCAGTTTCTGGACTTCAGCAACAAGTGAGCCAGAACAAGCAGCGGTGGCTGGTATCTCCACAGCAGCAGCAGCAGCAGCAGTGTGGGTCAGCGCTGCCCTTGAGTTGAGGAGAGGGGTGTAACTGGAGCCGGTGCCTTAATGAAGGATGCTTCTGCTGTTTTTTCAGCACTGGGGGCTGAAGCTCTCTGTAGCATCTCATTAAACATTAAAAGGGGTGACTGTAAGGATATTAAATCACTTTTCCTTTAGCTCTCGTTAGTAAAACAGCGTTAAGTCATTTGCCTTTGTTACTTGGACTTTTTTGCAAACTGTGTTTACAAATTGCCTTTGTATTAGCAGGGATGGAAATAAGACTCCTATTGCATAGCAGTTTTCACCCATTGTAGGTTTTAATATGTGCTTGATTAGCCGCGGTGTACAGGTAACAAGCTCAGGTGTGTCTTATTAAACTCCTAGTAAAACCAGGAATTAATCAAACCGCTATGCAATGGGAGTCTTATTGCCATCCCTGTATTAGGATAATGCAGAGCCTTACAATCATGCTATATTCAAGACACGAGGTCCTTATACAGGTAGTGAGTTTGCATGTGATATTGCATGCCTGTCTGTGCTTCGGCACACTTTCTTTATTTGTGTTTAGTTACTGCACACCTCCCTATGCATTTATCATAGTAGGTACATTTGTATAATCGTGCAACCCCCCCCCCCCCCCCGCAGTGTTAGCAAGTTTGAGTTAATATTTGCTTCGTGGTTTTATTCAGGATAAACAGGCTACAGGGAGTTTCTTTAACGCAGCGCTCTGCTCCAGGGCTAAACGAACTGTTTGAGAAAATAAAACACACCCCCTACTTGTGTTTCTGCGGATAAGAACATGCTGGCTGGGACTGAAGTGCACTGAAGAGACTAATTAACAATCAAGGCAGGTTCTTTTTTTTTTTTTAACAGCGCAAAGCCTGCATGCAGTGAATGCTTTTAAAAGACACACACAGAAATATATGTAACTATATACAGTCGCTTTAACGGGACGCCTCGGGAGATGTAATAATATCCCGAATAAGTGGCATTTGAAATATGAGTCCATTTTTTTTTTTCCCTAAACAAAATCTAATCGACTCGTTTTCGTTTCTCAGCCATGATGACAATTCGCAAATGACAGGCGAGGCAGAAATATATTATATATATATAAAAACATTTTGATCACATTGGAATTTGACAGCCTACCTTGATTCATTCCCATGGTTTGATCGGAGTGTTTCGTCCACTTTCGAAGCTGGGCTGGTGTGGAGAGTTTGATTTCCCTTCCCTTTGATGTTGAAGGAGACGCCAGGGCAGATTTCAGTGCTGGTATCGTCAGACTCACCAGAGGATGATTCCTGGTAACCAGAATCATCACCATTATTGTCCGCAGTTTCTGACGTTTCCTCTTCAGCTTCACAGTCTCCGTCCAACTCTGCTTAAATGTCTTTGTCGAAGTTATAACCACTTGCAATTGCTTATTTCTGAAGCTCTTAAATCAGAGAGATGCTGTTACTGGCAGAAGAAATGAGCCTCTGCTAACCTCTGCCTTGTGCACATTTGTAGAAACCTTGTTTATAAACATCTCTCCAGACAGGCGCAGCCATTTCCAGACATAATAATAACATTCTTCATGCATACAACGCTATATAGATAAACACCTCGGGTCATTATGTTTGTATACAGGATCAGTTTAAAAATAAATAAACGTCTTATTTTTTTTTTCAAGTTTTAAAGTTTGTGACTCCAACCAAGAAAAAAAAAATTATAAAATATCACAGGGTGGAAAAAGTAATATTTCAGTTCAATGGAAACCGAAACATAGGAAGCTTAAGAACATCTCTACTGTGAACAGAACTGTGCAGTACAGAAAATAAACCTGGATGCAGTTTCTGAATTACACCACAAGAGGGAGCAGCTCTCTTACAGAACGATACAGGGACAAAAACATACAGTACATGCAACACGCAGTCCGAGCAAAGGCGTGCAATAAAATGTCCACGATTGCTGTTAATATGTGTGGTCTTGCACCTCATCATTTATTCATTGCTGTTGCCGCGGTCTGCACTGTTAAAAAAAAGGAAAGAAAGAAAAGAGATAGGAAAAATGGTAATATAAAGCTTTTGACAGCAGAGGCTCGAGCCTGCATTCCCAATGGGGGGTCTTAACACAACCGAATTGCCTTCATTAAGCCTGGTGCACGTCCGACAATCTGCCCAGGCATCGACAACTGATCCCAAGGGGAGGATGTCGACATCTGTGCAGCTGTCAGTTTCAGCTCTACTGAGCAGTAAAAATAATAATTTAAAAAAAAACAAAAAAAAACTGAAACTGTCTGACTGTGGTACTGCACTGGGGTTAGCTGCTACAGAGACTGGGCAGTGATGGGGTTCTGCACTGGGGTTAGCTGCTACAGAGACTGGGCAGTGATGGGGTGCTGCACTGGGGTTAGCTGCTACAGAGACTGGGCAGTGATGGGGTGCTGCACTGGGGTTAGCTGCTACAGAGACTGGGCAGTGATGGGGTGCTGCACTGGGGTTAGCTGCTACAGAGACTGGGCAGTGATGGGGTGCTGCACTGGGGTTAGCTGCTACAGAGACTGGGCAGTGATGGGGAGCTGCACTGGGGTTAGCTGCTACAGAGACTTTTGCGTGGGGCAATTTTTGCTTTTTGAAAAAGCGAGCACGGTAAGTGAAGGATCTGAGCAGAAACAACAGAATCAAAAGAAACTCAAGGTAATCGGATATTAAACCAGGTGAAGTTGTGGCAGCAGTGTGGAGTAGTGGTTAGGGCTCCGGACTCTTGACCGGAGGGTTGTGGGTTCAATCCCCAGTGGGGGACACTGCTGCTGTACCCTTGAGCAAGGTACTTTACCTAGATTGCGCCAGTAAAAACCCAACTGTGTAAATGGGTAATTGTATGTAAAAATAATGTGATATCTGTATAATGTACAATGTGATATCTTGCAACAATTGTAAGTCGCCCTGGATAAGGGTGTCTGCTAAGAAATAAATAATAATAATAATAATAATAAAGTTAAATCAAAATGGTATCAGGATTCCTTTGATCTCTGGCAGGTGTACTGGCACAGCGCCTGTCTGCCAAGGAGGGTTTTGGCAGCTAGACGGCAGAAGGGACTGGCAGCAGTCGCACTGTGACAGCCAGGCCACTTAACACTGCTGCTGATGGCTTTGTCAGAGGTGAATCATTGACCTTACAGGCAGTTTAATCAGCACTTGGAATACAGGGCCACTCAGGAGCTGGCAGGACACTGAAATACAACCCCTGCATTCCGCCTGAGCCATCTGTGTGCAGGAACAGGCTTTGTGGACTGTCCGCTTTGTTTACCTGAAGGTAGTTCTAGCAACAAGAGGTGCAGGCTCCCTGTCTTCTCCTTGACACCGCTAAATCATAAACGTGTCGACGGTTCGTGTCCCGTTACATGTGTACCCCAGTTATGAAAACAAAGGTGCATGAGGAGCAACAGGTGTAATTACAGGAAGTGTGATTTTAGAATTGTTTTTGAATCTGAGCAGTGTCAAGCTTTATTAATATTACAGCACAGCAGAAGACCCGCTGTCTCCCTCCCTCCCTCCCTCAATGTGTAGGCGTACAGAGGGACTCGAGTGGCACAGAAGCTGTTTTATCTGTAAAGCATTTTCTTTCCGTGAATCTTTTGAAAAGCCTTTACTTTATGTATGTATTTATTTTTCTTTCCATTCCCTGGCTTAATTCAGCTGAAGTTCAGAGCTGGAGTAAAAGCAGCATTAGCCTCTTATCATCCCTCGCCCAGAGAAGGCTTTACCGGAGACAGCGGTGGACAGCACCTGGCAATCTGCTTCATGCTCTGTGCTTACAGCCCTTTCAAAACCTACATTATTATTTTTTGCTTGGTTTGCCACAAGCGAGAGGAATTGCTGGATATTGCCCCAGTCGATTCTCTCTCAACCATGCATAGGTAGTTCTATACCTTGTACGGTTTTACAAACGGTTTTGGGGTATTTTAGGAAAGTGCTTACCTAACACGACACTGAGTTGGCAACAAAAATAAATAAATACTTTTGTTTAAAAAAAAAGGCACGTTCTTAAACTGAAAAATAAGCATTTGATTTATTCAACTCAATGATTCAATCATGCCGCCTAAAAACTGCTCAAAAAACATTTGCGTGCAACAGGTCCTGACTCAGAGGTCTAACACGCTGCACAGTCCCATGTAGCATATCAGACAATCTCATAAGGGGCACCATTAATCCCCGTATCAGGATCGATCTAGATGTTCTTCCAGCTGTTACCCGGTACAGGAAGTCGTTTAACAAAGAGCACATTTCTCATGTCGTACCTCCAGGTCTGCTGTTCGTGTAAACACCATTTACAATCATTAAAACTAACAAGCGGGGCCCCCTTGCAGTTTGTCGAGTGGAGGTGAGCGGCTGAGACTGCTCCTATTGATCTGGGTGATCTCCGCACCTCAGATTTGTGTGGCTTAGCAGGGACAGCGTCTCCCCTCAGAGGATGAGGCTTCAGCTGCTTCTTCTCAGGATTTCTGCCTTTTCTAATTAAGAGTCCGAGAGAGCAACATCATCAAGCTAGCAGCAGGGGTTGGGCTAAAATGGAAGAGGGAGGAGGGGAGAGAGAGAGAGAGAGAGAGAGAGAGAGAGAGAGAGAGAGAGAGAGAGAGAGAGAGAGAGAGAGAGAGAGAGAGCAAGGGAGATAGATGCATTTGCGAGAGAGAGTTTAGAAGAACAGGAGAGAGACTTTGAATGGATGCGTGACCATATTATTTATATATATTTATAGACACAGAAAAGAGTGGAGAGAACAAGGCGGGGGAAAGAGAAGGGAAAGGGATTGACCCAGACAGGCTGAGACTGAAGAGTGAATAAAGGATAAAGGAGGGTGAGGGAGAGAGAGAAAGAAACCGAGGGAGACAGAGGGAAAGAGAAAAGAGGGCGAGAAAAAGAGAGGCATAGAGAGAGAAAGAAGCAAGAGGAACAGATCAAAGCGATAGCTAAGGAGAGAAGAGGAAATTGAAAGAGGGAGAGGGAGAGATGTGAGAGTGGGTCAGTGCTGGGTGTTAACAATATCTGTTTGCTGCAAAAGGCTCTCGTTCAGCTCCAGGACTGCTTGCTGATATCTAACAGCAGCAGTGATGTGAATCAATTCTTTTTTTAAAACGTCTGCATCGCATTTTCTCCTGTGCTGGGTGGCGGTAGTCGGGTTATTGAACGGATCAATTATTGAAGGAATTATATTAAAAAAAAAAAAAAAAAAAAAGCATCACTGGAGTTTGAGCTGCACCTCCCGTGTGGATTTCAGGAAGGGGAGAGAAGAAAAGAAAAGGAGAAAAGAAGAAAGATAGAAGGAAAGAAAGAAAGGGGATCGACCCTCACTCGGATGCAGCGTGGGCATGTATGCATTTGGATATTTAGTTTGCAGTAGAATCGCAGTCTCGGATGCGCTTTAAAAAATAAACACTGGTTGACCACTAGACTCTATTTTCATAAAAGAAAAAAAAAAAAAAAAAAAAAGCTCTTTAGCTCTGATGCAGCCACTCTGTCAGGGACTGTGAAAGAAGCACACCAGGATGGTTCTGCCACTTGACTGAGCTCAGGGACAGCTCACTGGTTCCAGGATGTCCCAGCCCCAGCCTGTGCCCAAGCCCAGGCCGGGGTCCCTGTTCGAGGCAGTCCGTCTCTTCCTGAAGCACACCACCTTCCACGGACTGCGCCACATTTTCCTGACCGGTTCGTACCCACGCCGGCTGGTGTGGCTCCTGGCCTTCCTGACGGCCCTGGCGCTCCTGTTCACCTGGTCATCCAACCGCGTGCGCTACCTCCTCTCATCCCCGGTGCACAGCAAAATCCACATGGTCTACGGCAAGCGCCTGGTCTTCCCCGCCGTCACCATCTGCAACCAGAACCGCGTCCTGCCGGCCCGCATGGGCAAGCCGGACCTGTTCCTGGCCGGGCGGTGGCTCGGGATGCTGGGGAGGAACCTGCAGGTCCTGCCCGGGGTTCGGGAATCCTTCTCCGGAGCGGATCAGCGCTGGGCAGCCTTCTCACGCCTCTTGGATTTCTCCCACTTCCTCCCCCCGCCCCGGGACAGCCATCCATCCATGAGGCAGCTCCTGGACAGGCTGGGGCACCAGCTGGAGGAGATGCTGCTCTACTGCCGCTTCCAAGGAGAGCTCTGCGGGCCGCGCAACTTCAGCACCGTGAGTCCCGAGGCATCTCCTCATACAATCAGCCATCGCCCATACACTCACCCAGTAGGGTTATTGAGACGCTACGTCCCTTATAAAACAAGTTTACCACGGTAAATCTGCAAGGTACAGTTACCAAAGCTGACCATGTTTTTTTTTTTTTATTGTTATCCTTTACCGCGCCTCTGTCTTTACGATGCTCCCCTTAGTTTTACCATGCTTTCACTGCGCTTTGTTACACTTTTGCTACGGTAAAACATTTAAAAGGGGTAGCAAGTCACTCGAACCTCGTTTCATATTGCCAACAGAATACAATTTTCTGAAAACCGAGATGTTTGCAGGTTGTCAATTTTTAACAACTTTTGTAATTTTCCATAAAACCGTTTTTGATGATAATATCAGAGAGAAGGGGAGGTAGGGAGGGGAGGCAGAGTTGAAAGGTCACCGTGTGCATCTTGTGATTTCATTGGAATCAGGAGGTATTTAAATGAAGCTGGAGGAAGAGAGTGAAGGGTTGTTTTTTTTTTTTTTTTTTTAAACTTTGCTGTGCTTTTATGATGGGAATCTTTTATGAGGGTGACATGTTCTCTCTGTCTGGTAGGGTGGGACCCTCGGGAAGAATGTAAGCTCCTTGTTCCCACGTCAACTCACTGTGTCTGTTCCTGGCTGCCCACCGTTAGCCCTACACCTTGTAAAAAGTGCACGAAACCGCAGGATTTTATAACCGTGACCCCTTGTACCTGACTCTGACAGACACTGCTTAGGCTGTTGCACAAGCTGCAGGGATGGGGAACAAGGTGAAAGCTTGGAGTGCTGCAGACATCTTCTGTAACCACGGCAACCTCTCAATAGACCCTGCTTTATTATTACTTTCCCATACCTCTCTGGGCTTTACAATGTTTAATGTTTCAATACGCTTTCACTGTATTACACTTTAATATGCTTTTAGTGTGGGGATGCTTTGCTGAGAGATTGCAGTTCAGTCTCACTGCAAATGTGACTGAAGGACGGAGAGGCTCGGTCCTGTCTGTTGCTATCACTGAAGTCTTCCCGTCTGCTTGCAGATTTTCACACGCTATGGGAAGTGCTACACCTTCAACTCGGGGCTGGACGGCAAGCCTCTGCTCGTGACAATGAAAGGAGGGACAGGCAACGGGCTGGAGCTGATGCTGGACATCCAGCAGGACGAGTACCTGCCTGTGTGGGGCGAGACAGGTCAGGACACTGTCCACTGCACACTACCACGGATGTTAATATTACTTTTTTAAAAAGGAATATACTTCCGATTACTGTCTCGAAAAACAAATCTGTTACATATTACTGATTGCATTCTTATAGAATATATTACTGATTACTTATTAGTGTGAGTGCCCCTCTCCAATCCACGCAGTCAGCTTCCTGCGTCATAACAATAGTGAGCACTAGTCTAAACACTGCATTCTCAGCTCTGCAGTGCTGTCATTACCAGCACCTTAATAATAATGAGCACTAGTCTAAACACTCCACTCTCAGCTCTGCAGCGCTGTCATTACCAGCACCTTAATAATAATGAGCACTAGTCTACACACTCCACTCTCAGCTCTGCAGCGCTGTCATTACCAGCACCTTAATAATACTGAGCACTAATTTAAACACTCTAGTTGTTTACAAAAGAATAAACTACCTAAGAAACACAGACGTCGGGATGATAGAGTGGACATGTGAGACCTTCTGTCTCATATGTAATTATGTAACACAGTGGAAGTGTTGGTATTAACAGTGTTAGTATTAAGCATGCCATCCAGAGAAATCCAGAATTCAATTCTCATTTTTCATTACACGCTACGAGTGCTATACTGAATTTGAATATCTAATTCAAGAAAAGCGAGCTGTGATCAGGAGACTTAACCGCAATTGGTATTTTCTTCTTGCCATACTACGGAGTGGCCTCATAAATCAGACTTCACTTCGTAATCATTGTGAATATCGTGTTGTGTCTCTCTCTTTCTTTCAGGAGTGAAATGCGCAAAGAGAAACGTCTTTGAGCAAAAGGATTGGGCTGTCTGATTTAACATCCTAAAAAAAACAGCAGAATATATGATATTAAATCTATGATACCTGACTTACGGGAAGCCTTAAGTATAAAGCTGGGGGGAACACAAAGCCACTTTGTGGCTTGGAACTTGGTTTCAGGAGACTAGGTTTCAGGTCACTGCACGGCACACCAGGGGACACTTGGGGTTTGATACAGCAAAGCTGCCTCAAACTAGGTCTCCTGGAACCAGGTTTCAAGCCACTGTTTCTGAAAAAGTGGCTTCATGTTCCCTCAGCTTAAAAGAAGAAATTAAGCGCCAGTTGTTTATTTCCGGTTGGGGTAACTTCAACGGGAGATTTTATCCTTTGTGTCCCCCATGAGATGGCCAGTATCTATACAGTAAATGTTGTGTTCTCTCCCTGCTAGATGAGACCTCATTCGAGGCTGGGATTAAGGTGCAGATCCACACTCAGGATGAGCCGCCCTTCATCGACCAGCTGGGCTTCGGAGTGGCGCCTGGCTTCCAGACCTTTGTATCGTGCCAGGAGCAGCGGGTAAGAAAGGGGCACAGCTGTGGGGGGGGCGGGGAGCAGTGGTGCAGTCAAGCCAGAACTCATAACAGGCAAGCGAAGTCACATGACTCACATCCCCCGCACAGCTGTCTGATTCAGTCAGTAGTCCTCTTGGTGAAATGAAAGAACTTCTTCTATTACGAACTACTTCTTTAAGAAGGCTAAAAATTCTGACAAAGACGACAGCAGCAGTGCAGCGACTATGACCGGGGTGTGGAAAAGAGATACACGCATTACCTAGCACATGTGTTACTAGAAGGTCAGCAGACCAATACAATGTGAATTCGTATAATAATTAGCGTTTAAGAAAATCAGTATTTTAGAGGCGATCCGGTACCTTCAGATTCAGGACTACACCACTGGGAAGGAGGATGGGAGGATGGCAGGCTATTAACTGTCCGTGTTTTACTGTATTTCTATTGTATATTAGTAATGGGAGAAGCGGATCTATACAGTGAATCACTCCGGCAGGATTCATATAGTAAAGAGAGTCTGTTTGGACACATTAAGAGGATTTAAAAAGACACACAAGACCCCCCCCCCCCCACCCCTCCCCCCCAGGGATCTTTTGTAAAGGAGATGTAGCCACTTAAATTTTTTTTCTTTGCATGAATAAATCCTCTCAGATAAATGATGTTCCCGCTGCACTCAGTGGCAGTACATGATGTAACCCAATTACCTGTCTGACTCTGATCAAATTCAATGGAATCTGACCTCCACAGCTGTACCCTGTGTACATAAAGCACTCTCTGCATTGGATAAGCAATGAAAGGGTTGGATGATTGTGTTTTGAATCATGAAGCGGAAAGCCAGAACACTTTCCTCCCCACCCAAGAGCCTGGTAGAGAAAGAGAATTGTTTTTCTTTTATATATATATATATATATATATATATATATATATATATATATCGCTGCAATAAAAGAAAACACTTTTGAATTGCCGCAGGAAGCGGAATGCGCAGTTTATTGACTTGAATGAATTATTAATTAATTTTATCTATAGCAGATTTTTACTGATGCTAAATAACCGCGGCGTTCATATGAGAAAATAACCCATCCGTCAGAGAACTGCCAGCAGGGTCTGGGTCAGTTCCTGTTTTTCGGTTCAATTCCATTTCCAATTCCAGTTCCCATTCCTTCGAAGGAATTTATATTTTAGAGACATCATTGTTGCGACTGTTTCAACGGCTTTCATTTGAAGCCAGTTTCATTGACTAACAGGGACTTCAATTGAAGTAATTTGTTGCCAATGTGAGAAGCAACATAACTCACATTACTGACATTGTTTCCACAGCTGGTCTACCTTCCCCCTCCCTGGGGAGACTGCAAGTCCACGCCCATGGACTCGGACTTCTTCGACACCTACAGCATCACCGCCTGCCGCATCGATTGCGAGACGCGCTACCTGGTGGAGAACTGCAACTGCCGCATGGTGCACATGCCAGGTAAGCACCAGCTCAGCTCACCTCAAAAAGCTCAAAAAAAAAACAACAACATTGGATCAGAACATAGGTTTCCATTCTGGTAGGTCAGGACGGGTTTATTGCTGTTGCTGGAGTAGTTAGTAAGCATGGCAAATAGAGATCTACGAACGGCAGATGCAAAGTAATGAAGATCTGACCTTACTCCGCTCAGTCTCACTCTCTCTATCTCAGGAGATGCCCCATACTGCACACCAGAGCAGTATAAGGAATGTGCTGATCCTGCCCTTGGTAAGTCCCGCCTCCATTCCTCCATTCTTCTCTCTTTCCCCTTATAAAGTACAAGTTAAATTTGCATGCCTGTTTTGTTCCATTCATGTACTGCAAATGGTTCCCCATGCTTTACCATCCTTCTCTGTGCTTCGCCACTTTTTCACTACTGTACGTTTTGCTACACTTGCACAGATTGTACTGTGGTATACCATAAGATTGTGCTTTCAATATCCTTTATTAAACTTTGCTACGCTTTGGGTTTTGAAGGCGTTGAAACGTTTGCCATCGAATGTATTAAAAGCTTCTTTTAGCCTTTCTAAATTCAGCTCTGCTGAGTGTTTAATAGTTTCGGGTGAAACGTTTCAAAGGGCAGCACCATCGTGAACAGTGTGCTGTTTTGTTTTTCTCACCGCAGATTTCCTGGTGGAGAAGGACAATGACTATTGCGTGTGCGAGACACCGTGCAATATGACACGCTACAACAAGGAGCTGTCCTTCGTACGCATTCCCAGCAAAGCGTCCGCTAGGTACCTGGCCAAGAAATACAACAAGTCCGAGCAGTACATCGCGTGAGTGCCCTTCTCCATCCTTACCCTGCACCTTAACAATAATGAGCACTAGTCTAACACACTCAGCTTTCCAGCACAGTCAGCCTGCCTTTTAAAGATGAGCACTACAGTAGCTACTTAGCACTAATGTCAAACAGCATGCTATTGTGCCCTGCAGATGCTATTACTCAGAGAAATTGAACAACAAGCTGTCCTTGAATAGATCACGCTTAGCGCAGCAATGTAGGGATGACAGAGGGAGTGTTGACAGGGTCCCCATGGAACCAGTAGGCAGTCTGGCTGTCTGGCTAGTCCCTCATCCCTCTCACGAAGACATCAGACCCGACGCTTTGGTGCGTTTCCAGTTGGGTTTCAAGCAACTACACTATGCACACTCTGCTATCATCCTATTTGTACCAAGGATCTATTAGGCAAACTTATTGAATGCTGTACAATCAAATTTATTTCCCTTATCCTCTCTTTCTCTCACTTCTTTATTCTTTTTCCCTCCATACCCCCTCTCTCTCATCCTTTTTTCTTTCCCCTAACTTTCCCCTCTTGCCTCTCCCTCTCCCGTTTTGCATGTGTTGACAGGGAGAACATCCTGGTTCTGGATATCTTCTTTGAGGCGCTGAACTACGAGACCATCGAGCAGAAGAAAGCCTATGAGGTAGCAGGTCTGCTGGGTAAGCTGGGGAGCAAAGCGATGAACGAGAGAGATCACCTCCGATGGCGAGAGCCGGGGCGGGAAGGGAATGTAGATAAGTGTGGCAGTCAAGGAGAGAGGGTGTGTGTGATATAAACGTATCTGACTTGTAAGGAAACTGATATTACATTATAACGATTCATGTCCAAACAGTAATTCAATTTTGTCCATTATTGATTCCAATATTCCAATATAAGAGTCACACACACAAATTATTAAATCTATTATCTTTTTACAAAATAATGTAGCAACTAGTTATTACAGAAGTAAAGGCAGAGCTCAAATACCCATCATTCTGGGAGCGCGCCGGTCACACCTTCAAGGTCACCGGGAGAGCGTCTCAGAAGACGTCTCTCCTGTGCCTATATTTATATACGTTTATAAATGGGATATAAAGACAATTTATGTCTGGTAAATTGAGTTTCCCATTATGAACCCTTTCTTAGTTCATCTCTAATACTTCCTGTGGTCGGGCCTTAAGGCATGGCGCTGCGTCTTCTCCTGGTCCGCAGGCATTAGATCCCACCTCATGCTTTCTTTCTTGGGCAGAAAGATAGAGGGAGAGCGAGAGAGGGAGACAGAGGGAGTCTCTTTCCATTTCCACACTCTGTGCAATACTGCTTCTCAAGAAAGAAGGGGATTATCGGTTCAGATTTAGAGGGGGGAGCGGGGACGACGACGGCTAATAAGTGCAAATCAACATGGAAGAGAGAGATGGATGGAACAAATAATAAATTAAAAAATCAGAAACGATCCCTACAACACAGTCATGAACAGTGAAAACAGTCCTGAAGTGAGGGTGAGGGGGGTTGAAGTAAGCGTGGCATTGCTCTGTGAGCTGATCTTGGCTCCTGTCTTGCTCTTGTACCCCCTTTGCAGGAGATATCGGGGGGCAGATGGGGCTGTTCATCGGAGCTAGTCTCCTGACTATCCTGGAGCTCTTCGACTACCTGTATGAGGTAAGAGGCCAGAGAGACAACAGTAGACAACACCATCGTCTTACGGCACTGTCCCCTTTGCCATAACCGCTACACAACACATCTTCCCGTCTATAAAGTGTTACAGAAAAACTATACTAGAAAGTTAGTACATCCCGTGTAGGGTGTCTCTTAGATGTAATCTCGTGCAGTTTGGATCTGGCTTCTTGAACTGTGCTGGAAGTTAATATTGACTAGGATTTAGACAAATCCTTAACGGCGTTTGGTTGATTTCTCATACTGTATGTGATTTATAATCAGCCCATAACACATGAAAAATAACTGTGGTCGGCGTGCTTCTCCCCAGAACAGAGAGAGACATCTCTAGAGTACAGGGGTACTGGACAGAACAGAGCACTCCATGTGGGCTGGGTACAGAAGAGGTGCCCTTTAACTTGCAGCCTAATCACAGGAAGTCTGCTGGCCCCCAGATATCCCGTTCCCCTGGGTCTGATCTCAATGAACAGAGAGAATGATAAAGATGTGAACGATAAGCTGCAATTATTTTCCCTAGTTTGAAATCAGCTGGGCGGCAAGATCCTGGCATCTGGTGGCTAATTACCTGGGACGTGCTGTCTCCCGGCAACAAGTAATTTAATGAACGTTACAACAGGAGCCTGGGGGGGGGGGGGGGGGTCCTATAATCACTAGTCACTCCAGCCTTTCACCTCTGGAGATCTGGCTGCTTAGAAGTCAAAAGCAAGGAGTGCAATTGATTGTGGATTTAAGCTGAATCTATCCCAAGCAGATAAAGGGCATTGATGTATTCAACAACAAAACAGATTCCACACAGGTACAAGTAAATGGTCCCTCAGTGATTTTGAGGCAATGTCTGTACAAATAGAGGACATTTCATGAACGTTTGTGGAGAGCTGTAGTTATTCCACGAACGATGAGAGCTGAATAACCCAGGCGAGTCCCCGAAGTGGTCAAGTGGTTTATTTACGGCTCTCCTTCCGAGTGAAAAACACCACAGCTCTCTACCAATGCTAATGGAGCTCTCTGTTTACATAACGAGTGCGATGTATGAAAAATCAATTCACGTTTCAACCTGCATCAGCCGAATTCTGAGATTTACTTTCTCTGAATCAATCCCCCGTCTCCTCAGCCGCGCACAGTAATTAATTTAGAACCTGGGTCGTTAGATTTTAATGAATGCAAGGCAGATTCCAAAACCACGGCACACACTTTCTATATTTCCTTCTCTTTATTCTCTGCTCTCCAGGTGGTGAAGCACAAGATGCGCCGGGCCCTGTGTCAGAAACAGCACAAGAGGAACAACAATGACAAGGGAGTGGTGCTGAGCCTGGACGATGTGAAACGTCACGTCAGTAACTATCTGCCCTGAATCCCGTGATGATGCTCCACAGCAGTGTTCCTCAAAGTTTTTTTTTTTAGCCTCTGGCACATTTGTGTTTTCCCTCATAACGCCGAGAGGAATGATCGTTTTTTCTCTCTCTCGCGCTCTTTCTCTTAAATACAGTACTTCCTCCGACATGTAAAATAAAAACACATTGAAATTCTGATTTATCAAACGACACAATAGAAGAGTGTGAGCACACGGTGATCCTCCTTCACTGCAGGAACTCCTTGGCAGTATATCAGTATAAAGTCGGCTGCCGTTTCGGGCACAGCGCTCTGGTCTCGTGGGTACAGATTTGGACGTGGGCACAGCTTTGAGGACCACTGCTCTAGATCAGGGGTGGTCAAAATTGTCCCTTCCACTCCCGGTCTTTGTTCCAACCCTGTTCTAAACCTCCATCCAGACCCTGAAGTAGTTCATTATCTCATATTACCTGTTAAGCCTGGAGTGGAATAACAGCCCTCCAGGATCGTGATTGGACACCCCTGCTCTAGATGATACAGCTCTACCTCCTGTTTCCACACTTTGATCACTCACGTCCATATCTGTTCAACACTCAGCAGTGCAACATTGAGACTGAGAACAAAGACGTCGAGAAAGACTTCTAGCCCTCAAACCGTATGTCAGCAGATTTATTAAGTTTAGAAATGTGTATAATTCACAAACGTGGTTTGTTTCCCCCACCCTTTTCCATCCGTATATTTTTTCACACCTCTACCTCACTTGAAAAACAATGCTGTTCACACATAGCTCTCAAGGTTAACTCGCTGAAACACTTGTCTGCTGGACTGAAGTTTCTTATAAATTTGACCTTATAGGTTTTAGGTTTCTGATTGAGTGTTTTGAAGTTATGGATGTTTCACGGCTGTACACTCGCTGTACATTGCTGTGTAAGGAGTCAATAGTAAATGCACAGTATATCCATGGCAAAAGCATGGTAAGATTTTAGATGGTTTATAATCTATAGTAGACACCGATATTGATGTGATACAGACATCTGGAAAATGTATCCGATCATATTATATTATGTTATTCAATGAAGTCATTAAAGCGCTCCAAACTTCACTGACCCTCGCCATTTCTGTGGGGTTTCATAAAATCGGGACATATCTGCACTGTCTCACTTATATAAAATATTGTTTCAGTAGAAATAATAAAATCTGGCCCCTGCTATAACGGCACTGTAGCCTGTACTGTATTGAGATTGTACCGAGTTGCATTGCACAGTCTGTGTCCCTGACAAACTCGGCGATGTGTGTGTGTCCCTACAGGTCCCATGCGAGAGCCTACAAGCCCCGTCCACGTACCCCGGCAACATCCCACCTCATCACCCTGGGCGGAGCAACTTCGAAGACTTCACGTGCTGAGCCAATCAGAGCAGTCGAGGGAGGCGGCACCTTCCAAACTACTAAAGTCATAACAACCACATATCCAACACAAAGGAGGACACACACGGGAAAGGCTTTCCCCCGGATTGGAAATATTTAAGGGACTATTACAGAATATAGAGGAAAATATATACATTTGAGGGACTGATCAAAACACTCTACCAACTTTTAAATACATTTAAAAGAATGAAAGAAAAAAAAAAAAAACGAACACAAGCCGGGAAACGTGTAACTCAATTTGTGCGTTTGCCCCGGCTCCAGTTTCTATATTTTTTCTTTTCTAATCTCAGATGGGCTGTGGCCGCTTCATTAGAAACACCTTGACCCAGGAGCAGTAGTAATGCAATTGTCTTGCTTATGAAACTGGTTAGAAGTGCTGCTGGTCTCTATTCCTTGTATACAAGTTTCTTAGCAGGTAATGATGCTCCCCTCATTACCAGGATGTTCCTTTCTGTGGCACTGCAGCCTGACTTTGGTATTGGGAATTTGCAGTGGATTTCTTTAGGCATGTATCTGTGTCAGTTCTTATGGAAAAAAAAAACACAACACAGACAGCAGTTGTATTTCTCTCCAGTAACTCCAGGGTTACAGCTGGGCAGTAGCAGAGGTAGAACCAATTTGAAATGGGTGTGGGCCAGCGAGTGAGAGTGTGTGTGTGTGTGTGTGTGTGTGTGAGCTTGTTTGTGTATGCATGTATGTCTCTATGTGTGCATGCACGGATCAGTATATCATTGTGTGTTTCTGTATAACTGTCTGTTTCTTTCTGTGCACTATGAGGTGTCTCTGTGGGTATGTGTGCGTGTGTGTGGGTGTGCTTGTGAATAAGTGGGTGACTGTTGGACCAGTGTGCATATAGCTTCCTTCTGCACTGAAAATCATATTCTATCTGTACAGCCTTCTTCAGGAATAGCTTTGATATAGCAGTGAGCATGATCAGCTGTTTAAGTATGGATCTGTCCATAATGTTAGTGTGTTGTTCTGTGTATGTACTGTATGTGTCTGTGCTGGTGCAATTCTGTGTGTGTGTGCATTACAGTCCATACACAGCAAGTCTCTTTTTATCTGGAATGAATGAATGCAGGAGCTGTCTGCATGCACCCCTGTTCTAGTAAACTGAAAGAGGTAGTTATCTAAATGAGTTTTTAAAAACTGGTAGAATAACTAAACAATAAACATGTAAAATTAGACAGCATTCATTTTGCCGCTGTAGGACGTTTTGGCGTCCTGCAGTACACATGCAGAATTGGCAGCTATTTAGGTTAAGATTTGAATTTCACTATAGCTTGCATCTTAATATGTCTCTCTGTATGTATATGCATGAAGGCTTGTCGATATTGAGTCGAGTAGGGAAGGTTGTGTGTGTCTATGCTGGAGTGTGTGTGTATACGAGTATGCATGTCTGTGTGGGTCGCATTCTCTTGGGTGGTAACTCCAAGACCTCTTTTACTTGCCGCGAGCTGCAGGAATATCAGATTCAACAACAGTAGAATGAGACCCTCTGTAGAAATCAACAGGGATCAGCTGCCAACCCTACACAGGCCCAGCTGTCACACACTTGCAGTACACAGATGCAGGATTGCCGAAGCAGAGGCAAGGGGCAAAACCATCTCCTTCGGTCTGAGTCCTGGGTTCGAAAGCAGGTTCGCTCTCCTTCCAAACAATTCTGCTGCTCCCGGCTCAAGCTTCGAGTTCCGTCTGTCTGTCTATATCTGTACCTCTTCATCTTCTGAAGCACAAACTTACCGCCAATGTAGAAGGAAATGTAACAAACAAATGTACTTATTATTATTATGATGATGATGATGATTATGAGTATTAATAGTATCATTATTATTATAACTGTATATTGTATTATATTATATGACAGCTTTTTTTTTTTTTTTTTACAAATCGAAAAAACCTTCAACATATCGCCTGATAGTCTCAACATATTCTTGCAAATAATAAAAGGACTGACCATAAACCTGAGGTTATTCAAAAGCTCCTAGTTTGCTATCCTTACTTCCAGTTTGTCGGAGTGGAAATTCTCAGACACCCTTTTTCCTACCGTTAACCAATCAGCTGCTTCCCCTATTGATTTCCACGCACAACCCATACAATGACATGCTTTGACCCCACTGCTGTGTGTAAATCACATCGATAGTGCAAGCAGAACCACGTCAGTCACTGCCTGTATGACTGCACCATGTTAACTTCCCTATCTATGCTCTGCTGTTTAATTACATGCATGGGCTATATGGTTTGTTTTGTTTAAGTCTTGGCAGTGCAACTTCTTGTACCCCATGGAGTTACCTGAAAGTAAGACTTTAAACTGGGAGCTTTACTTTTCTTGCAACTTCTTCTCCCCCCCCCCAAGCTGGGGGACATTCAAAGAGCTCAAAAGTGAAAAAGTTCAGCAGCTCTTGTGTTTTATACCCCTACGCAGTAACTCTTATTTATTAATCAAACATCATGCACTGCTTGGAGGTCCGGGGGCTTAAACGGTGTCTAAAAGTACTCAAATGAAATGTTAAAATACTAAAAAGTGCAGCTGAAGACTGAGATGGTGGGAGGAAAGCAAACTGCTCCAAACGCTACAACTCTCTGAGGGGGCAGCCTTCCCTCACCTCCCCACCTCTCCCAGTAAAGCAGAGCAGCCGCTGTTGTTAGAAACACAAACCCAGAGCTGACTGCACTGCACTGGAACCCCCATCTCTTGTTGAATGTCTCATCTGATTCATACATTATATAATTCTTGCATTATATAATTCATGCATTATGTAATAAACCAATGCTCCCCACTGGTTACAGTCCAGGAGCAGGTGCAGCAGTCTAAACTACAGACTCACTGGATTTTGTATGGGTATGTGAACCTGGTACAGTGTGAGCTGCCACCACCTTTGATAACCAGGAAGGTCTGGTAATAAGTCCATAAACAAAGCTACACAGGAAAAATGACCAGAGTGGGGTGGAAGAAAATAGAGACTCCGAGAGCAGGTAAAAAGAACAGAAACATCCACTCACCCCGTGCAGGGCAATAATACCACACTCTGTAGCCAAGCCATTTACATGTGGACTGCTGATATACACAAAACTACCCCCTGCCCCTATCCGGAACTGCCTCTACAGCGCTGGGGCTGTACTCATAAAAGGGTGAATGTGGCACTGAGGTGACAGCCCCCTTCTCTGCACAGCCCACACTGTCCCTGCAGTCAGTCAGAGACTTGAACTGCACATCCCTGTTACATAACACCATTAGAGGAATGCAACTTTCATCACAAATCACCGGCATGTTTTTAATTTTACACTAAAAGCATTTCACTCAAACTGCCCGTTAAAGTGATTCATTATTACCAAGGACAGGTTGTGTATTACCGCTGAATGATATCTATCCTCTTTTTCATGCCATGAACCAGTAAGGGATATTGGCAGTGATGGGGTGCTGCACTGGGGTTAGCTGCTACAGAGACTGGGCAGTGATGGGGTGCTGCACTGGGGTAAGCTGCTACAGAGACTGGGCAGTGATGGGGTGCTGCACTGGGGTTAGCTGCGACAGAGACTGGGCAGTGATGGGGTGCTGCACTGGGGTTAGCTGCTACAGAGACTGGGCAGTGATGGGGTGCTGCACTGGGGTTAGTTGCTACAGAGACTTGGCAGTGATGGGGTGCTGCACTGGGGTTAGCTGCTATCCCTTTCTCCATTTCAGAGATTAGGCAGTTAACTGCTCTTATTTCTTTATGGTTCTTTATAAAATGAGAGTACTCTGTTGCGTGGGCGCTCCCATCGATTGCAGTGTTCTGCTAATGGAAAGAAAGGTTAATGGTGACATCAAGAACTACAAACTACTTCGCTGGTGAATGTCCACTTAATACAGGGACTGATTTACAGCTACAACGCAATGTCTAAAAAATACCTGCCCTTTTAATCAAATATGTGAAAGGGTTAGTGAATGGAGCTATATAGACCAATACTGTGGATCTGAGAGCCAGCAAATTCAACAGTCTAGTTAGAGAAATTGGTAGTGTACTGGGGATCTGAGAGCCAGCTAATTCAATACAGTCTAGTATAGAGAACTCAGTGCTGTACTGGGGATCTGAGAGCCAGCCAATTCAATGCAGAATAGAAAGCTCAGTACTGGGGATCTGAGAGCCAGCTGATTTAACTAATATAGTATAAAGAACTTTGCCTGGGATTCTAGACAGGAGTTTGTCGGATGTAAAGGGTTAAGATTTTAGTTCTCCACCTTTTTACACCCTTTTCGACACACTCCTCCCGGTTACTCCAGCACACCGAAAACTCTTAAACACAGTTAATCGAAGCTCTTGGAGAGGAGGGCTGGAGAGGCTAGATCTGCCTCTCTCCCCTGTCACACGAGATCTTTCTGACTGTACTGCCTCTCATTAAAGATTCCACAGCACAGATCAGCTATGATGTGGGAGACTGAGAGCAGAACGTGTGATCCATCCACCTTATCTCAAAATCTTGAAACTTAAAAGTGTTGAGACCCTGATAGTCAGTCTAGGACGCCATACAGGGGTCCAAGTGTAACAAAAATATACAAAAAAAAAATTAGGATCATAAACAAGAAGAAAGTGAATTTAGAGTGTGGTGCCTACAGGATGCATTGGCTTCACCAAACTGGAAAGATGAAACGCAGCAAAAGTTAAAAAAAATGTAACTAAACACAGTGAAAGCATAATTAAGCATTGCAGAGCCCAGAGAGGTATGGTAATAGCACATTAAATGAAAGGATGGTAAATGATGTAAAATGCATAGTGTAGCCATGGGAAAAGCACTGTGCAGATTTACCAGGAATCGAAAGCCAAATGATTATTATGTAGTTGTTCAAATAGAGATCAAAGAGTTCAAATATTATGTAGTTAATCAAATATGTTCTGAATTGAAAAGACATCGTTACCCAGGACTGCGGTCAGGTGGTTTCGGACCATTCTAGACCGACGTATCGATTGTAACATGCCTGTTTTTACATTCCGTAATGCAAGAACGCAATCCGATTACAGCCAGAGACCGAGACCGCGTTAGCTAACCTGCTCGGATCTGTGGTCCTCTAGGACCCTTTTAATTCAATTCCATTATGTTTAACTGTACAGGAAAAGAATGCAATAAGGTTTGCAATGACTGCTGCTGGCAAGGAGATACAGTATACTGCAGTTACAAGGAAGTTTTTTTCAATTACAAGGAAGCCTTTTTTTCATAAGGCTCCATTTAACTCCACGCCGGTGTTGGATTCGATTTAATGCAATCTGTACAAAAACACGTGAGAATAAAGGGGCCAGCTATGTAAAGACGCAAGGACAGATAGATGCCAGTTTAAAATGTACCGATAAATTACAGAAGTAGACTGTCCTCAAATGGGGACAATGGCTCTTAACGGGGCTGACACAGTCCACACTGTGTCCTCGGAGTGACGTGCTGCAGCACGCGAGGAAGCACTAGAGACAGCGTCGGGCAAACACGTCGTTCTGCAAAGTGCGTCCTAGCGGTCGCCTCCTCTCTCCAGTCTCACACGCAAGACATTTGATTAATGTTGGCTGGGGGAGTTTCGTCCCTTCAGATTAATGTGTCTTGGCGTTTGCGTGGATGCAGCTCGGCGCAAGCGCACTGGCAGGTGCGACTCAAGTATATTACTAGGACGAATGATTATTGGCACAAACCACGTCGAATCTAAAAACTAGTCCGCCTTCAGGGAACTTCGAGAAACTGACAAGAGTATGGACTGCACGCTAGGAGCAGGTCTAGGGGAAGGAAAAAAAACACGATTGCAGTGGCGCCTGCAAAGCAAACTAAATAAATAAATAAATAGCAGTGTGGAGTAGTGGTTAGGGCTCTGGACTCTTGACCGGAGGGTTGTGGGTTCAATCCCCAGTGGGGGACACTGCTGTTGTACCCTTGAGCAAGGTACTTTACCTAGATTGCTCCAGTAAAAACCCAACTGTATAAATGGGTAATTGTATGTAAAATAATGTGATATAATGTATAATATGATATCTTGTAACAATTGTAAGTCGCCCTGGATAAGGGCGTCTGCTAAGAAATAAATAATAATAATAGAAAAATACAAAGGGAATTAAATAAACGATACATTGTTTAATATAAAAACACAACAAGCAAGCAATTGGAGTTCGCTTTTTTTCTTCTTTTATCGGTTATGATTTTATGCTTGAGTGTTTAAAGTTAATTATTAAACAATAAAATTAAAAGGATAAAATCTCAGAGGAAATCAAAAAATCCGCTCTCTTTTCACAACACTACTGTCTGATTCCCACCCGTGTTATCGCAGTTCTCGGTACCGGATTCTGAATAATGCAATACCGTCCATCATGCCGATCGCTTCCCTTCTGGGGGCGATAATAACAACCTATTTTGATAGCTTCCCTTTTAATTGGAAGTATAGAGTTTTCATGTTTATTAGTGTTGCGCTGGGCGGAAAAACGCGCCTCTTGCATATTAGCTCAATTGCTTTTTTTAATAGTTTCATCAATTCCTCCCCTTGTGGACGAGTCCTTCAAATAGACGGTGGCTTCTATGTTGTTGATCTAAATAGCGCCTGCTGAATAATAAAGCCGAGTTAATTATTGCAAGCAAAACTAACCTGCACGCCATTAGCAACCACACACGCAATCGCAGTTCAATTTTCCAATATATTATTATTAGAACGTCTTTTCAGAGATAGATTTGACAGCACTAGAAGTAGCAGACATATCTGTAATCCAAACTACGTACTCCCCGGTCACATCTCAGACCTTAAAAAGCTCCCACATTTGACAGATTCATAGCTCTTTGCATGAATGTCATACCCGAAGCAGGACTGGGATCTCGCTTAATATATTCAGAGAATTTATTTCCGACTCGGCTTCTTACACTCACATCTCCTAGCGCTAGACTGCACACAGTTCATCGTAAAATTATCACAGCGATCAAATAAATGGTTGATATTTCTGGTTACCTGTCTTTTCCCACCAATTACTTAATAATATATTATTATGCATCACAGTAACCGCAAAGTTACTGCGTCCAAAACAGTGTATGCTCTGCAGTCTGGGGATAAAGCAGTCTCTTAGTTTAGTTTAGTTTTTGCAGCAATGGTGCCACCTACCGGCAGAAATGTCTAAGTACAGTCCCAAAACACCACATACATAAACTAACAGTTTCAGTCAGTAAAATAACGTAGGTGTATAGCTGAGGAATAAATTATTGTGTATAACGAGGGAAAAACAGAATGTGTAACACCAAACGTGATCCCCTTTCCTGAATAACACATCTCTGTCATTTCTAATTATAATTACTGGCATGACTAATTAAGTGGAAGAACGACCTAACTGTGTACTGGTATGCCTAATTATTAATCCAGAGTGATACACTGCCATGCACGTTCAAGGTGAAGGGAGTTCAAACTACCGTGGAAATAATGTAAACAACCTCTGACTGTTAGCAAACCTCGCTTTCTGATAACGCAGAGTGCAGAGGCGCCAACACTATCGCAGAATATAAACTCTCGTCCCGTCAGACACATTCTCAAACGTACCGTGGTTGATGTGGGACGGCGGTGCAACTTTTAAAAACGTCCCGAAGTGTCGCTGTGACGCCTCACTTTGCTGTTGCTTTCTACGGCCAAGATGGATTCCGGCGGCGCAGCAATGGAGTATCTATGGAAACCGTCGGCGAGACTCTCGCGGGATTTCTCTCGCGAGATCCAGTTCGGCCGCTTGCTCTCCGGCAGTAAGAAGATGGCGGGTCGCGGTGGGTTCCAGGCGGCGGTGACGGGCGGGAGTGGTGTTGGACCTGGATCGGGGCCGCAAGGACCGGGACCGGCGCTAGGGATGGGACCGGGGACTCCCACCGGCAGGATGGGGCCCGCGCCGGGGGCTCAGAACCCCCTTTATCGCTCCCCGATGGCGGGGCCTGGGTACCCGGTAAGAAGGCGGCTCCGCCGGGGAAACAAAGAGAGATGAGGGAGGAGAATGAGGGGTTTGATCAGGTTTACTGAATCTGGGAACGAGAGCAGCGCAGGGTAATCGAGTCGGGGAAATCAAAACGTAAAGCGTAATGACCGTTGAATTTTAGATAGACAATACATCTCTCGCCACAGTTACGTGCATTCGTTTTGCACCGGGACGTTGCAAAATGCAATCGGGGCGGGGAGACCGTTATATTATAATATTTAGAAGAAAATAGAATGTAGCATCAATCTAACAACATTAATTACACCGCGTAGAGTAATTCCAGCTGTAAGCTATTGTGTGGGGTAACGGATAGCTTTTCATAAAAGTTTGCATTATTTTTGTAAACACCCCCCTCCCCCCCATATAAAATACAATGCATAGAGAATGATGCTCTCGCTAGGATCACGTTGGTGGTAACTGATCCAGATGGGATTCAAATGAAACACAAGGGGGGGCTTCACTAGCTGTGACGTCATGTTTTGCGATGCTCAGCCTGCTTTAATTAACGGTGACGGACAGCAGGCAGAGAGAGCATTGAGACACCCAGTGATGCTGTCCTATTTCCCTGGGACTCCCTGCAGCTGCCTGCCTCGTAGTCTGGAATATTTTACAATGTTAATGTGGCTGCTTAGTCACTTGCGATTAAACTCTGCGGTGGGTCAAAACATTGTAGTAGGAATGCAAGCCCGTTGCTAAGAGTTAGATCCTGTAGTGCTTTGCATTCTGAGACAGGGGCAGCGTTAGGAGCTTGCCACCTTTACAAAGGGGCTTGGATGAAACAGATACATCTGCATTGCAAAATGTTACAATAGTAATTTGATGTAGTAATTTAAGAGTGGGAATCCCATATGTGCATTATAGAGAGGGAGTTATTTTATATTTTAGTCAGATATATATTATTATTATTATTATTATTTATTTCTTAGCTGACGCCCTTATCCAGGGCGACTTACAATTGTTACAAGATATCACATTATTTTTACATACAATTACCCATTTGTACAGTTGGGTTTTTACTGGAGCAATCTAGGTAAAGTACCTTGCTCAAGGGTACAACAGCAGTGTCACCACCGGGGATTGAACCCATGACCCTCCGGTCAAGAGTCCAGAGCCCTAACCACTACTCCACACTGCTGCCCTTTTTTATCTCTATATATATATATATAGAGATAAAAAACAAAATTATATCATGTACAATACAGAGGAATAAAGGAAAATAAATGGATAAATACTCACTACCCCCATGCCTGAAGGTTTAAATAGACAGGAATAGCAGATCGTGACATCATTAACCATGTAGTGACATCACAAACACATTCATAGATTTAAATAGAAATAAGTGAGTGTGGTTACCATGGTTACCAAAGCCTGTAACAGCCTCTTCTGTTTTCAAACCCACTTTACCTTGATATATCAAAACACTGGGAAGCTGGTCCAAAAGCCCAGGCATAGCTTTCTATCCTTGAAAGCGCTTTGAATTATTCAGATTATTCATCATCCAAGGAGAATGGAGCCTAGCTGACCTTCCAAGTCCTTTCAGCACGTCTCTCTCCCTCAATAAAATCCCTTCAGAAGTCAAAGCGGAATATCTCCTTTGGAAATTGTGAAGAGCCTGTGAAAACAAGAGCTCTGTGCATTGTGTGTTCCCAAGGTCCTTCATCTGAGGAACAATGTGTTCCTTCCCAGCAGCGCGTGAGAGCTACAGAGGACAAAACCACCCTCAACAGCCCTTCCTCTTCCGTGGATCAATTGCACAGGCCAGCCCAGGGTTAACTAGCTAGTGGTATATGGAATGTGTGCAAGGCACAGCTAGGGAGGTAGGAGGAGGGTTATTGTGTAACTTCACCATCTGAAACAAAGCAGCCTTTTAACATCTGGTCTTGTATTCTGAATGCTTCTGTTTTCCCCGACTAGCATCTCCGTGTAATTATATATATATTTACCCCCACCACATTAAAAAGCGCAGTGTGTGTATAATTAAACAAAGGCACCAGTGACAGGCAGTTGCCAGCCCCCTCTCTCCTCTCCTCTCTCCTCTCTCTCGCGCTCTGAGTTTTTCTCCACTCTCTGGATCCCTCGAAATGGTTTATTTTGCTACATGCAAAGAGACTGCTGTCCCTGTATTCTGTGGCGAGTACCAGAGCTCTCCGCGCCTGTGTGTGTGTGTGGGAGGGGGCGTAGTGAAGCAGCCTCTCTCTCGTTCTGCGCAGGAGCAATGCAGCTGCAGAAGGGGTGTACGGTGCTGGAGGAGTGTAGCCTTCAGCTACGGGCTGGAAGGGATGCTGTGTTGACTGGGGGAGGGTGGCTGGGCTGGTTACTCTGTGCATGACACTGTGATGCAATCGGAAACGAGAAGCAGGCTGTTTGAGTTCTTGGCGCACGGCTGGGTGAGTCTGTCAGTCTGTCTCAGGCGGGGTGGTATTTGGACAGTGAAGCATGCTCCTGTAATCTGTGTTTAATTATAGGGGTAACGTTGCTGTCGACTCCCCCCCTCCACTGCATTATGGTTGATGAAGTAGCTCTGCTTTCCAGCAATGCCAGGTGTGGCTGATTCGTTAATCAGGCTGTAATGAATGCTAATTGAGTGTGGTCAGCTGGTATAGGGAGATATTGAGAATAAAGCAATTGGAGCAATCTGCTTTCTCTGAGTCTAAAGCGTGCGTGGCTCAGGTACTCTGTACTGGATCGCATCATCAGATGATCAGGGCTCTAATGTAAATGGCATATGAATCGGGTATTTGATTTCAAGTGTGTTGTGTTTGTTATTCACTCCTGGAGGGCTATTAAATCGTGTTCTGGCGTGATGAATTCTCTACATTTCCGAATTCTTAGCAGTGGTTTTCCAGACGCAAAGCTAATATTGTTGAAGCGCTATCTGAAATCCTGTGAGACGCTGGCCTTGGTGTTTATACCGTGTAAGGTTTTTGATATTCATTATGTAGTAATACCATGTGACATATAAACATTGGTGCTGGACACAAACCGCTATGCAGTAAGAGTCTTATTGCCATCCCTCCTGACACACCTGTTGAATACTAATCTTTGCCCCCTCCCTCCCTAGCGTCCTGGGATGCCCCCTGGCAGCAGGATGACCCCCCAGGGCCCTTCCATGGGCCCCCCTGGCTATGGAGCCAGTCCCGTGTCCCGGCCCGGAATGCCAGTGATGGATCAGTCCCGGAAGAGACCAGCTCCACAGCAGCTCCAGCAAGTACAGCAGGCAGCGCAGAACCGCAACCAACAGTAAGGGGGTGCTGTTTCTTCAGTACAGGTTTAGTGGTGTAGTAGGGTTCAGTTTGCAGGTGCAGTACTGCAGCATGCTGTAAGGGGGCACTGTTTCTTTAGTACAGGTTTAGCGGTATAGTAGGGTTCAGTTTGCAGGTGCAGTACTGCAGCATGCTGTAAGGGGGTGCTGTTTCTTCAGTACAGGTGTTGTGGTGTAGTCGGGTTCAGTTTGCAGGTGCAGTACTGCAGCATGCTGTAAGGGGGCGCTGTTTGGGTCCTGTAGAAGTACAGGGGCTGTTGTTTGAGTTTTTGGCGGAGGGCTAGTTTTTGGCAATGTTAAGTAATGCGATTCCTGAAGAAGCAAAGGTTTAACCAGGGGACATAAAGCAACCCATGATTTATTTTTTAAATTGAATGTTTTAAACCTGGAGTCCTTAAACAATTGCAAGTAGGGATATTATTTTACCATCATTTTTTTTAATGATTGTGGAGTTGCCACAGTTTCAGGGTTGGGGGTTAGTTCCTGTTTTTCAATTCTAATTTATTTTTAAAATCAATTCCCATTCCCTTTTAATCAATTCCAACACGTCATTGATCAAAATTACAATCCGCATTATTCTGTTAAAATGAGCTTCTCGCAGTGGCAACACATTCCTTCAGTTGAAGTCAGCGTTTGCTTTTCAATGAAATTGGCTTCAAATGAAAGCAGTTGAACAATCACAGCGATTTAATTATGGCTCTAATGGCCTTCGAAGGAATTGATTTTAAAAACGAAATGTTTATTGGAATTGAAAAACAGAAATTGACCCTAACCCCAGTTTTGTTTCTGTGGAACGGTTGTGTGTTTTAGGTCACCATGGTAACTCTCTTTTTTTGTTTTTTTTACAGTGCAAAGAAGAAGAAGATGGCTGATAAAGTTCTACCTCAGAGGGTGAGAGATGTGTGCTTGTGTGTTATCATATGTATAGCGAAGTGCCTTTGAGGCAGACCGATAACATGACATACATCATGATGCGGGGGTTGGCAGCTTCCTATTGATTACAAATAAACCTGTAGTAAAAAAAGACCATTCTGTGAAAAGGCAAAACCTACATTTCAAACAAGCCAAGAGCATGTAAACATCAAATTCTAGTTGGTACTTGGCACTATATAAATCCAGGGATGGAAACAAGACTCCCATTCCACAGCAGTTTGATCCATTCCTGGTTTTACTGTGAGTTTAATAAGACACACCTGAGCTTGTTACCTATACGCACTGTGGCTAATCAAGCTGGTGGTAAAACCTGGAATGGGTGAAACTGCTATGCAGTAGGAGTCTGATTTCCACATGGTCTTGTACCCCACTGTGATCCTGTCCTGTTGGAAGGCAGTGCTCATGACTCGGTGCCTCTGACCCCACAGATCAGAGAGCTAGTCCCAGAATCCCAGGCCTACATGGATCTCCTTGCCTTCGAGAGGAAGCTGGACCAAACCATCATGCGCAAGAGACTGGACATCCAGGAGGCCCTCAAACGCCCCATCAAGGTAGGGGTGCTGTTTAAGCCTGCAGCTGGAGTCACGTTTCGAAATCGCCCTCGAATCAGCTTGTTTCATATAGCAGGGGAGAGCTGTGGGATTACAAATTGATGTTGTTCTGCAGCACATGGGATGCAGTTAATATCTTGGCTGTTATCTACATGCCTGGCAATAGCATTCGTTTCCAGTTTTGGAAAGAGAAGCCTGTACTTCCATCTGTTTTATTACAGTCAGTGAGTGGGGGGGAAAACACACTGCAGCACCATTGATGTGAACTGTTTTAACTCTGTGTTGTGGTATTGCTGTTTGGAGAGTTTGCTTGCCTGAATTCTGATACCTCTGATTTCAAACTTTAAGAAGACCTGCTAATCTTTTTTTTTTTTTAGCAAAAGAGAAAGCTGCGGATCTTCATCTCGAACACGTTTAACCCCGCGAAGGCTGACGCTGAGGACGGGGAGGGGACGGTGGCCTCCTGGGAGCTACGTGTGGAGGGGCGCCTCCTGGAGGATGTGAGTGTTACTGCACCCTTTTCTCGTGGCTTCTAGGCAGACCCTGTCTCTCTTATGGTTCATCTTGTGAGCACTTTGGATGGGCAACAGGACTGTGCAGCTGAGCAGTTCTGTCACCCACAGTGAGAAATAGAGAGGGAAATAAATAAGACTCCCGTTGCATAGCAGTTTGATCCTTTCCTGGTTTTACTAGGAGTTTAATAAGACACACCTGAGCTTGTTATTATAAATCATGTTTTATTTATGAAAGTAAATGAACTATATGTATCAAGCTGGCAGTGCACAAGATAAAACTCCTGGCAAAGAACTGATTTCTAATCCGGATTGGGGAGAGTGGATAACTCTCGTTCTCTCGTGGTTTGTGTTGCAGACGGCCATATCGAAGTACGATGCCACCAAGCAGAAGCGGAAATTCTCCTCCTTCTTCAAGTCTCTGGTGATCGAGCTGGACAAGGATCTGTACGGGCCAGACAACCATCTGGTCGAGGTGCGTTTTGGGGTGTTTTTTTGGGGAGTGGTGGGGAGTGGTGGGGGGGGGGTTGGGGTCAATTCCTTTTTAAAATCAATTCCTTCAAAGAGACATCATAATTGTTGTGATTGTTCAGATGCTTCGGAAGCCAGTGTAATTGACAAACTCAAAGTGACTTCAATTGAAATTCAAGCTCATTTTAACAGAGTACTGCTAATTGCAGTTTTGATCAATGATGTTGTTGGAAAGGGAATTGGGAATTTGAAGCCAAGCTGTGTTTTACTGTATTGTTCATTTTTCCAGTGGCACAGGACTGCCACGACTCAGGAGACGGATGGATTTCAGGTGAAGAGACCGGGAGACGTGGGTGTGCGGTGCACTGTGCTGCTGATGCTTGACTACCAGGTGTGCAGCCTCCTCAGTACGCAGGGAGTGTGTTTCTGCAGCATGCTGTACTGTTACGTCACAGCAGTTCCAGATGCTGCCTCAAGGTGGCAGCAGAGATGCTTGCTTTAGCTCTCCACATCAGGGGGTGGAGATTTTGCTGGTCCAACTTCCATTGGTGTCCAGAGGTCTAATTAGGATTTCAGAGACCTGGAGAACATGGCCAAAAAGCAGTAGGAGTAGGGACCAGATCAGATGCAGCTTGTGTATTTGTAAGTCCTTGTGAAACTGGCTGCACATTTTCAAACTCTCAGGGATGTATGTAAAAGTACGTTCAAACTGTGGACCCTTTCATGCTGTCATGCTATACATGGTAAACTCTAACTCACCAGTCTGATCATAGACCCCTAGCTTCCTAAGGACCTTCGGGATTGCGTTTTGGTATAATATGTGATCCTGTTCCCCTATTTTCATTATCTTTTGCGATATCATTTTTGTGGTTGCTGGAACAAAGCCCAAACCTTTGGCCAGAGCTATACAGTAACCCCCTCTTTGTGTCTCGGTAGCCCCCCCAGTTCAAGCTGGACCCCCGACTGGCTCGCATGTTGGGAATCCACACGCAGACCCGGCCCGTCATCATCCAGGCCCTGTGGCAGTACGTGAAAACACACAAACTGCAGGACCCCCACGAGAGGGAGTTCATCAACTGCGACAAGTACCTCCAGCAGGTAGGGGGCGCTGGTACTCGAAATTCAAAGGAGTAACTGCATTTCAACAGTCTGTGAGTGTCAGTGGTCAGCAGGGTTGGGGTCAATTCCCCTTTTTAAAATCAATTCTCCAATTCCTTTCGAAGGAATTGATAGTTTAGAGACATAACCCTGGTGCTCTCTTCCCTCCCTGCTCGTTTTAAAAGCTAACGCACGCTTGTGATTTTTTTTTTTGTTTGTTTTCAGATTTTCGAGACCCAGAGGATGAAGTTCTCCGAGATCCCCCAGCGGCTGCACGCCCTCCTCATGCCTCCGGAGCCAATCATCATCAACCATGTGATCAGGTGACTGGCAGCAGTGATGTCATCACCTCCTGTGCACAGCCAAGAATCCCATTTGTGTTGGGTTCCTCGCTCTCCACTTAGTGACGGACTGGCCTTGCTTAGAGATCTGGCAAATGCCAGGTGGAATAACTGCTGGTCTTAATTAGGGGTGTGATTCATTGTGCAATACAGGATCTATATTGTGATGAAGGTCTGCCTCCCTATGCCTTTTATCTGGACTCTTTCTCTCTCTCTGACGTGGTTTACCTTGGAGCCTCATTGCCAGCGATCCAGGCCACGCATGCAAGAGTAGCAGAGTCTAATTTAGTTTGCTCTTCCAGCTATTAATAGAGCAGGTTATACAGCCTCCAATTAAAGATTGAATCTCACGCCTTCTTTAACAAGCCAGCCTGCCTGCAGAGCTGTGTAGAGGGACAGTGATGGTACCAGTTCATTAGGGAGTGTCAAGGAACCATGCGGGATAGCAGAGAGAAATAGGGGAGTCTGTACCACAAATTGGGGAGTCTTTACCCAAAGCAGGCCAAAATGTATCGTCCATGTATTTTTGTGGGGTCCGCAGAGCATTGTAAATGTCAGGCAGATGATGTGAAATTAAAAACGATTTGTCATTTGCCATTTGTCTATCTGCAAGTATTTCCAAGATCTTACGATTTTAGGCTTAAAAATAAATATATATAAAGTCGACATTTTGCATTATTACAGTAATTTATCATGGAAACAAGTAGGTGTGGATTCGCCCCGCTCTGTGTGACTCTCTCCTCTCTCTCTCTCTCTCTCTCTCTCTCTCTCTCTCTCTCTCTCTCTCTCCCCTCAGTGTTGACCCCAATGACCAGAAGAAGACAGCCTGCTACGATATCGATGTGGAGGTGGACGACACTCTGAAGACTCAGATGAACTCGTTCCTGCTGTCCACTGCCAGCCAGCAGGAGATCGCAGCGCTGGACAACAAGGTGAGTCCAGCCTGCACCGGTCTGGACACAGCGGGGCGGGATAGAGGAACGGGTCTTGGGAACTTTTTCTATAGTGGTTGCTTCCCCTTTAGTAAGTGCATTCTTCGCTGTTTACCACTCAAGGCCCTGGAGGAATTTGCTTGCTTGTTTTGGGTTGAATGAGTCGGTGCAATTCATCTGGCTCTTGCATGTGGTTGGTAGGCTGTGAAAATGAACAGGCCAGCTGAACTTGAGCCTGGCTTTCCAGAACAGTGAAGGCTATTCACAACCGGGCTGCAGTCTGCCAGAGTGGAGGCTGGCACTTTCTAGTGGGGAGCAGAGTTGAGGTCAATTCCTGTTTTAAAATCAATTCCACTATCAGCGACTTCACCTCCGATAGTGTACAGTGGCAGTATGGAAGCCTTGCCAGTGCTGTGAGTGTGTCTCTGTTCTGATAACATGCTGGCCAGTTTGAAGCCCTCACCCACCCAGCCAGCTCTGCTTTATCTGCTCCCCAGATCCACGAGACAATAGAGACCATCAACCAGCTGAAAACACAGAGGGAGTTCATGCTGAGCTTTGCCCGAGACCCTCAGGGATTCATCAACGACTGGCTGCAGTCCCAGTGCCGAGATCTCAAGGTGAGCAGCATGCATGCACGCACACAGACAGACACACAGGCACACGCGCTGTGCATTGCTATAGACACACAGCTGAGAATGGACACAGATACAGATACAGACGCACACCCTGTTTATTGCTTTTATTTGAAGTTACTGGAAAGTTAAATTAAATACTGCATACTGTTTTTTTGTAGCTTGGCTTTTCTAATTAGGTGCAGCAGATCCAGGGATGATGATTTATTCTTTTATAGGAAACCCTCAAGTCTATGAAATGCTGCATTTCGTATGAAAAATAGACATTTCAAAGGGATTTATTGAATAATCCTTTCTTTCTAAAACTTGCTACGCTTGTATCCAGGATAAGATTACATTTTGGGTTAACTCCCTTGCTGTGTCGTGATTAACCCATCAAGTGCCATTCATTCATTTAAGAACAGGCTACTTTTGTAAATTTTTTGGAGCATTTGTATCTGGCATCTACCTGTTGTGTTAATTTTCCTTTTGAACTGTATTGTTGTGATCTAATTTTGTTACCCGCAGAAGTCGTCTAAATGCAGCTGTTAATTCTGCAAATACAGCCCTTCAGATGCTTTCATGACCCCTCAATATAAAATAAGAAACTGAAGCCAAAAAATAACCCATTTCTAGTTGTTTTCCTCCCCACAGTGATGCTAAAGCTCAATTTTCCTCTGTGTTGAGCTTCATAGCCGGGTGTGAAATTTCACTGCTCTGATTACAGGCACGCCTAACTCGACTGTCCACAAAATAGGACGCAGCAGTTTGTAGCCAAAACAAAAGGATTTAAATACTTTTTTTGTGACAAAATATTGATATAGAATGTATCAGATTACATAAATTGGAACACAAGCTGTATTATTTTTCAAAGAAAACAGTAATTTAGTACCTAAACCCCTGAAGGTACACGAGGAATTGAGCGCTTGCTGTTCGAACGGTTTCTTCTTAAAACACACCTGAGAGAGACTCGCGTATCGGAGGAAACTGACCATGTGGGGGACCAGATCCAACCTGTTTTGTGCACCTCATTGCAAAAATAAAGTTAGCATTGTTTTATTAAGCATGTCCCCTGTACCTTAAAGGGTTAACGGGGTAACCCCTTGCTGTCCTGTCCACAGACCATGACTGACGTCGTGGGGAATCCCGAGGAGGAACGTCGGGCTGAGTTCTACTTCCAGCCCTGGGCTCAGGAGGCCGTCTGCAGATACTTCTACTCCAAGGTACCTAGAATCACAACCCAGCCAGCCTCGCATCTGTGTGACGACTTACTTGCTAAACTTCTCCTGGATTGACGCACTGACTACAGAGCAGAAGAGTTTCAAAGACTCCTGTCTTGCATTAAGTGGCTGGATAATAAGCCAAAAAATGAAGCTCGTGTGTCAATCCATCAAACTTGCATGTAAATACCAGCATGTACTGCTGGCTTTACAGATCCGTCTTTGAAACTGTCTGATACAGTTCCTAATTACTAACCCGAGGAAGGAAGGCACAACTAGACGGTGTTTGTCTGCTGCTTGATTTAACTTAGTCTTGCCTTAGAATTCCGATCTTGTGTTTTGGATAATTGCTTCTCCCCCTAACCCACTTCACTTGTGAACCCTCGCTCTCCTCCTCGCCTCTATTGCTATGGAGCTTGCTATGCGCTACCCTTCACCCTCCCTTCTCTCTCTCCTCTCTAGGTCCAGCAGAGGAGGCAGGAGCTGGAGCAAGCTCTGGGCATCAGGAACACATAGAGGCGGGCAGAGACGCTGGGAGACAGGGGGAGGGCTGTCCCATTTCAGGCTGTAACCCTGAGCGCTGGGGCTGGGGAGTGGGTGGGACCTTCAGCTTGTAAATACAGCTGGTTCAACTCTCATTAATATCCTGTTAGTCTCACACACTACTTTCCCTCTGTGGAATCCATCCTGTTCCTTACCCACAATGTTTTGAATCTCCTGCACCCCCCTTTCTCCTCTCCATGTGGTTTTTATCTTGTACGCCACTTTTACACACCTGATTGTGACAGACGAGGGAATGGGAGAGTAGGTCAGTAGTTCGGTTTATGTCCTGTCCTTGCGTGTGTGTCTGCAGTGGTTCCTCAGCCTTGGGTTTACTGGGGGACTAGCTGTTATGTGAGGGGTGCAGGCTGGTAAGTTTGGGAGGGGGGGCAGGGAACATGTCCAGTATAAATTTAAGATCAATCGTGTGAGTAATATCCTGTGATAGAGTCTAGGATGCGGTGGTAGAGCTCTGCATATTAAATTTAGTTTTGGATTCCTTTTTTTTTTTTATGAATCTATAAGAGAAATTACAAAAAAATACAAAGTAGAAAATTCCCTTTTAGTTCACATGTTTAGATGAAGCGTCAGTTCTGCAAACGCACACACATTGTAATCTTAAGGTTGAAAGACAGTGTCCTGGGTGTATGGAAGGTGCAGATGTGAGCTGTTTTAATTATGGACCAAAAATCTTTTTTTTTTTTTTTTTTTTTTCATGTTTTCAACTTTGTACTAGCTGTATGTGTTACCCAAGTTTTAATAAAGAAATTCTTCAGTATGATGCTGGAGGTGTCTGCTTGTGTTTGTGATCTACAGTGGGTGACAGATTGATCAGGTGTTCTGTGCCCTGGTTTGTGATAAGTGCTAGTAGTTTCTCCACATCTATTTAAGATGAAAATATTACAGCATGCATCAGGTTTTGCTTTTCAAAAGGTAATAATGACAAAGTGAGCAAAACATTGGGCCGCAGCTTGGACAAGGTTATTTCTAGTTCTGATACAAAGCTTGGTTTGCACGCAGCAGTCATCTGGCCTGTGTGGTGGAAGACACACCCATTATGACATCTTGTGCAGCTAAACCAATCAGCGAACGGGGGCGTATCCTGCGGGCACTGTGACACCACGTGGTGATTAAATACCCGAGTGTCTGCGTTGGAGAGTCGGGCATAGTGATTGGTGCGTATTAACTTGTAGGCTCGTATTATTAGCAAGGGACAGGACTATACCATCACCAGACATCGCAGATCACAAGCAGAATGGCGGCTCCAAAGAAAGTGTGCATTGTGGGGTCCGGCAACTGGTAAGCAGGGTTATAATCTACCCACCCCACCCCGTTACTGTAAACATACTGCTCGGAAAATCAACAAGTTCTTTAGCTTGCATGCAGTTGCGCTTCTAATTATACATTCACGGTCAGTGTAAAACCAATTCGTTTCTAATATATGTATTTTTTTTTTTTAAAAAAATAATAAATTTTGCAAATATGCGACAATTTTGATGATGCTAGTGCAGTTAAAAAGAAAATAAAAACGTGTTGGATCTCTATACATTATTTTATAGAAGCGTTATTATCCGGGCGTGGGTCTTAGCAAACAGTTCAAAGCTACAGGTCTGTCTGTGTGCAAACAGGAATGCATGAATTATTAGCCCTTTTTATTGACCACTGACCTTGCGTAGAGGAGTCGTAGTGTTTACAGCAAATACGAGCGCTGCAGGACAGTTTCATTGAGAAAGGGCTTGTTAAAACCAGGCAAGCGCGCTTAGCATTTTATTCTGTAGAAGATCCGAACGTGTATGTTTTGGGTTGCATTCTGTTTGGCATAGTTTTTGTTACCGAGGTTCGGTCGGGTGTAATATTAGTAATATTTTTGTGGTTAATTATAAATAATACAAACAGTGTCTGTAACACCGACATTGTACAAAGTGATTATTTGTATTAACCACTTATACTATAAAAATAACTTACTATAACTTTATAATGAGCCCGTTCAACACAACATATCAAAGCATAGTTAAGTATTGTAGCTGTGTAATTCTGTAGTTGCAGCGGTAACATGTGATGCATGCATGTGTCTGTGGAGTCAGTGTTTTCAGAGAGAACGATTTTCAATTCCTGTTTAATTCCTACTTCACGCTACACTCCGCGCCAGGTTACTGCACACTCCCAAAAGGCGGGCACAGTTCTTTTAAATGGGTTTGTTTGTGGATTACAAACTGGAACTCTCTGGCTGTTGTGGAAGTAAACAATATGTGGTGCGCCTTGTGACGCTGAGACCCTTCCTACACAGCTCGATTCTATGCAGTATTTCTTGTTAGATTTCGAAATGTCACATTTGTTAAGTATATGGAAAACTACAAAGTTGACAACTGTAATAAATCTGTAATTATATATATATAATTATATAATCAGCAGGCTTCTGAGTCCAGCGATTCAATTCACCCTCATTTTCCAGTATTGCATTACCCAGGTTGAAAGTACTTGAATATATTTATAAGGCTTTTAAAAGCATGAAAAAAAACAAAACACCACAATCTTACGATCGGGTCCAATTCACAAAGCTTGAACTAAATCATGTTTTTTTTAATTTTTTCAAAGCCACTTTTAGTGATTCAGATATCGCTCTTCTCGACTGCTGCAGGAACAGTTTCATGAATATCTATCAAACTGTACCTCAATCATCACAGGGATGGAAATAAGGCTCCTCCTATTGCATAGCAGTGTGTTCCACTCCTGGTTTCACTAAGAATTTAAAGGAGACACACCCGAGCTTGTTGCTTATACACGGTGGCTGATCAAGCTGGTAGTAAAACCTGGAATGGGTGAAAGCGCTATGCAACAGGAGTCTTGCTGTATTTCCACAGTATTTAGTTTGTTATTCATGAGCTCTGTCAAAACGGTTGTACAGCTGTGGGCTAAGAGCATCGAAGGACAGGTGTGTGATAAGTGAAGCATACAGTTATGAGGGGTTATTCCCGTGGAGGGGACTGTAAATGGGACGGGACGATGCTGGCATTCAGAGCAGGCATCTCGCTTTGCAAAAGGGTAAATGCCAAGAGCGAAACCGAATAGCCAGGCTGTGTGAGTCTGAGGGAGACAGCTAACACAGGGGTGGTGTGGATGAAGGGCAAAGGTAATTATTACTGTACCACCAGCCAAGCTTTGAGAGAGGGAGGGAGACTAAAATTAGAAGCAGCGTGGAAATGCCAGCTGGGTCCAGCTACCTCGCATCGCAGGCAGACTAACGAGGGCCCGGGCCAGGATTTCTGTCTGGTCTCAAGCCAGTCAGCGATGCTCCTCCTCCTGTTTCTTTTGAAATGGCTGGGCCAGGGGAGAGAGCGGGTTCAGTCAGTGTCCTGCTTCTGGATTTCTCATATTCCTGTGCTTGCTGTAGATTGCACAGTGGTTTTAATGCAGGCCTTTAGAATTATAATCTTTCTTTGTGAGTGATGCAAAAATGTCCTACGAGTGAGGGAAGACATAAGCGCTTAGGGATGATAGCATAGTCTTTACTCACAAATCATTATTTTTTAGTTCCCCTCAAAGAGCCTTTGTGTTTTCTGTTTATATCATGTGCAATTAATCTTTTTTGATTAAGTAATTTTTCATATGGATTCAATCATTGCCATTAAGTGGAGGGGCTCTGAATTCAAAGAACCCTGCAATACAATACAATACGGGTGTCGTGTGTTTCCCAACAGGGGCTCAGCGATCGCAAAGATTGTAGGCGTCAATGCAGCGGCGCTGGACAAATTCGACAAGACGGTCAGGATGTGGGTCTTCGAGGAGATGGTCAACGGCCGGAAACTGACCGAGATCATCAACACTGACCACGAGAACGTCAAGTACCTGCCCGGGCACAAACTGCCCCCCAATGTGGTAAGTAGGGACCCCCACAAACTGAACGCGTCACCATGCAAAGCACTGGTGTCTGCTGCTTCGTTCGTATGCACTCTGGTCTAATCGGATCATTCTAGCTCCCTGTTCGAGGAATCCATTCCCAAATCCTCTTGTCTGTATCCTGCGTGGAAGCCAGTTTGGAGCTGGGATCGGGTTGGGAGGGGTTTAATGAGACTGAAGAGCACACAGGTTCAGAAACAAACAGTCAGGGGAGCGCAGCTTCATGTCCTGGCTGTGCGAAGGCACTGGTCTGGGGATTCTGGAGGGAGCATTGGCTCTGGTGCTCCTGCAGGGTAGGGAAGCAAAAACGGCATTATTTCCTAAGATCTGCTCAATGTAGCTGCTTTCCCTGTTAGTTAATGACTGACGGAGCGGAGAGAGGAATGTGACCTTCGCACCCACAGCCTGTGATGGGGCCCGTACAGGGCAACGGTCAGTTGGGTGAACGGGGTCAGCACATGGTGTGCCGACTGTGATGAAACCTGTTTCGGACATTTTGTTTACAAGAAGTCACTCAGCACCCAGTGAGTGGATGTTGTCCAGGTTGAGTTTCCCAGCCACCTCCTTTTGCCCGGGTTTCAGAAGGGTATATCTTGAGAACCCCAGGTCTGGTTTTGTGAAGCTGTGTGTCGTATTGAGAATGCTGTTCTGTGCGTTCTGTGGGTGCGAGTCATGGGGATCGTAATGCAAGACTATGTCTTTGTCCAGGTGTTGTTTTTATGATTGAGCATTTATATCTAGTGTCTTTAAAAAAAATAAAATACTTGTTGCTTATTCCCGCATTTGGGATGTGTGTAATAACTGGTTGTAAAATGATTTAAATAAATAGTGTGTGTGTGGGGTGTGATTCACCGTCTCTCCTGTAGAGAGCAGTGTTGTGCTCGTGTAGCTTCATTCCTGTGCGGTTTCGCCCTCCCTCCACTAGGTGGCAGTGCCCGACGTTGTAGACGCAGCAAAGGACGCCGATATCCTGGTGTTCGTGATCCCGCACCAGTTCATCGGGAGGCTGTGTGACACCCTGAAGGACAGTGTTAAGAAGGACGCCATCGGAATCTCGCTCATCAAGGTGGGAGAATCCGGGATTGATTTGTACAGCCTACTGCGATCGGGATCTCGGGGCTTGATTAGAAATCCTCATTGAGAAAGCATGCAAACAAAGCACACATACATTTCAGGACTCCCCGTTGCATAGCAGTCTTGATCCACTCCAGGTTTTACTGTGCGAGAGCTGCTCCTCATTAGACTGCTTCACAGTTGATAATAATACTTGGAGATGGACCACAGTGGGGGTCAGTCAGGTAGGGTGTGACTAAGCTGACGGCAAAACCAGGAATGGTTGAAACAGTTCTGCAATGGGCGTCTTATACTTAAAAGTGAAATAACTGAAAGAAATGTAATGGTGTCTCACTCACTCTCCTGTCCACTGTCTCACTCTCGCAGGGTGTGGACGAGGGTCCAGAGGGTCTCAAGTTGATCTCTGCTATTATTCGTGAGAAGCTGGGCATCGCTGTGAGCGTGCTGATGGGGGCGAACATCGCCAACGAGGTGGCGGAGGAGAAGTTCTGCGAGACCACCATCGGTGAGGAGGGGCAGGGGGCGGGTGGGTCAGGGTTTATAACTGGACAGCAAGTGCCCTAACCCCAAGCAACACAACCCCCCAGGTGTGGGGGCTGACTGCTTGGTTCGAATGGTTTAGTGAGTGGAAGGGCTAACCCTTTCTCTCCCCCGCCTCCTCCTCCTCCTCCTCCTCCTCCTCTCTCCCAGGCTGCAAGGTGAAGGAGCATGGAGCGCTGCTGAAGGAGCTCATGCAGACTCCCAACTTCCGCATCACTGTGGTGCAGGAGGCTGACGTGGTGGAGATCTGCGGGGCGCTCAAGGTGGGTCAACACCTCCCCTCTCCTCTCTGTTCACAATGTGATTGCATGATCGTGGTATATCTCTCTCTAAGTTCGGTTCTCTCCTCTCCACCTCCCCCAGTTTCTCTCTCTCTAACCCCTTGCCCTATCCCCCACCTCTCTGTTCAGAATGTGATTGCAGTGTCTCTCTCCCTCTCCCCACGTCTGTTCAGAATGTGATTGCAGTGTCTCTCTCTCTCCCTCTGTTCAGAATGTGATGGTGTCTCCCTCTCTCTCTCCCTCTCTCTAACCCTTTGCCCTCTTCCCCACCTCTCTGTTCAGAATGTGATTGCAGTGTCTCTCTCTCCCTCTCCCCACGTCTGTTCAGAATGTGATTGTAGTGTCTCTCCCTCTCTCTCCCTTTGCCCTCTCCCCCTCCTCTCTGTTCAGAATGTGATTGCAGTGTCTCTCTCCCTCTCTCTCTCTCTCTCTAACCCTTTGCCCTCTCCCCCTCCTCTCTGTTCAGAATGTGATTGCAGTGTCTCTCTCTCTCTAACCCTTTGCCCTCTCCCCACGTCTGTTCAGAATGTGATTGCAGTGTCTCTCCCTCTCCCCCTCCTCTCTGTTCAGAATGTGATTGCAGTGTCTCTCGCTCTCCCTCTCCCCCTCCTCTCTGTTCAGAATGTGATTGCAGTGTCTCTCGCTCTCCCTCTCCCCCTCCTGTCTGTTCAGAACGTGGTGGCGGTGGGCGCCGGGTTCTGTGACGGTCTGGGTTTCGGTGACAACACTAAGGCTGCTGTGATCCGGCTGGGTCTGATGGAGATGATCTCGTTCGCCCGGCTGTTCTGCACCGAGGGGCCCGTCTCCTCCGCCACCTTCCTGGAGAGCTGCGGGGTGGCCGACCTCATTACCACCTGCTACGGGGGACGCAACCGCAAAGTGGCCGAAGCGTTCTCCAAAACGGGCAAGGTAAGCAGAGGAGGGGGACCGGGCGAACCAGAAGAGTACTGTCAGCCATTCGTCTGATTGAAGTTACAGTGACACAGTAGCAGAAATTCAAGGTTAGATTCGTCTAGTGTGAGTTCGTTTTTAACGAGAGTTGACTGTACAAGCTGGATCAATGCTTTCCTCCCCCAGTCTATTGAAGAGCTGGAGAAGGAGATGCTGAACGGACAGAAGCTACAGGGACCGCAGACTTCAGCCGAGGTGCACCGGATCCTCGCACACAAGAACCTCGTGGACAAGTGAGTGTGAGCCGGAGTGTGAGTGTGAGTGGGCACTCTGCACCACTACTCCAGCACTGCATTACAAGCAATGTCAACACAGTGGATTTGAAGCCAGCCAGTGGTCTGATACAGTATCACACAATACACGATTGCAGTAGTTTGTATTTGCCATTGTGCTACCACTGCTGGTATAGCAAAATCTGAAACATCTACCGTTTTTTCCCCAGTGCCTCCCTCCTAACTCTGTCCCATTCCCCCCTCTCCCTCTCCCTCTCCCTCTCCCTCTCCCTCTCCCTCTCCCTCTCCCTCTCCCTCTCCCTCTCCCTCTCCCTCTCCCTCTCCCTCTCCCTCTCCCTCTCCCTCTCCCTCTCCCTCTCCCTCTCCCTCTCCCTCTCCCTCTCCCTCTCCCTCTCCCCAGGTTCCCCCTCTTCAACGCAGTCTACCAGATCTGTTACGAGGGACGCCCAGTCAAAGAGTTTATCCAGTGCCTGCAGAACCATCCTGAACACGTGTAGCCCTGGACCGGACCGGAACCAGAAATCCAGGGGGGAGGGGGGAGGGGGGAGGGGGTGGGGCAGACACCTGCCTTAAACGTTCTCACTTTGTCAATTGAAAGAAACTGATCTAGCATTTATTTTTTTTAAATTTTATTTTAAATCGGTCAATCTGGCTACAGGCATACAGCACACTGCAGTGCGTTGCCTGGGTACTGACACTATTTGACAAGCCCAAGGTAATAAAGATATAGAGGGTGGTGACTGGTTACAGAATCACAGGGTTTGATTGGTTGAGCTGGACCCCCTATTCTGATGTCACTTCAGCAGTGGAGCCCATGACCTAGTACAATGTGGACCTTTTTTGCTTATAATGCCCTGAAAGTATTTTGGTATAATTTTAGCGTCGCCTCCTCCCTTGCGATGCTACAGCCCCTGCTGTTCCACTATTGCCTTACCACATTACCGCTGAAGATCATTTGCATCATTAACTCCGCCCAAAGAATCTTCTGCTGCACGCGAGCCAGGGCTGTGACATCATAACGAGGGTCTAATCAACCAATCAAAACCGAGAAAAGCTAAGAGCTGTCGTCCTGCTTGCCAGCCAGGCCGCACAGACTGTGCTTGGTGCCTTTTATTTCTCTGTGAAAGGGGGTAGAGGGTTTAATTCAGATTCCAGAGTGCCTTAATAGAACTCCCCAAGCTCGGGGCTAAAAAGGGGGCGTGTTCAGGACCTTGCGTCTATTTCTATGGCAACCGCACGACACGTGAAACGTGTGCGTTGTGTATGCACACCACAGGCCAGGGCATCCCAACCCTGGTCCTGGGGACCCCCTGCTGGTTTTCATTCCAACTGAGCTCTCAATTACCCTTAAAAGGGCAAATGATCAGTTCAATGAAGGGTCTAGTTGGAATGAGAACCAGCAGACACAGGGGGTCCCCAGGGCTGGGGTTGGGAAGCACTGTCCTAGGCTCTAGGAGTCAGTTGCATAAAATAAATCAATACCCTAGATAAGGGAAACATGATCCTTATGTGTTAAATGATCTAATGTTTATGCAACCAGCCCCAGGGCTTGAGGGAGCAGTAACGTGCACCTTGTCTTTATTGGTCAGCCCAAGCACCTGGTCCCCGCCCCTTGCTCGTTATTGGCTGTCCCTGTCTGTGCGTCTCAGTTTCGTTCAGTCCATTTCAAGAAAGCAACGTCCCAGATGTGCACACAGTGTCTGGGTTAAATTGTTCACAGTATGTACACACACACAGACAGCAAGCCGGCTCACGAGGGCGAACCGAGACACGATGACTGTTAAACCACGGAAAAGAAAATACCTTAATGCAAACTTTCAGATTTGAAATAAAACTATTTTCATGTAAACACCGGTGTTTTGTTTTTATTACCTGTGTGTGTGTGTGTGTGTGTGTGTGTGTGTGTGTTTGTGTGTTTGTTGACCGCGTGTGGACACCACTGTGGTCAGCGATCTAACCCAGGCCATCTGATTCTGCACCGGTCATTCACAAGCACTCTTAAAATGACAGCTAACAGCTCTTAAACTGTGCAAGCGACAGTATCATGCGTCTGTTCCTGTTTGGAGCATATACTGCAAGCTTGCTCATTGATTTGAATGGTGACGGTATTCAAATCCTGTCCTGTTTAAATCAATTGAAGAGACCTAGTCTGTGAGTGTGGTTTGGAAACTCAATACCCCAACCTGACCTAAATTCAATGCTGTCTAGTCTCCCTTCTCTGGGAGGGGAGCGGCGACAGGATTTGGTGCTCTATTAATATGGTAGACTGTAGAGTTTGCACAAACTGTTTTAAAAATTCTAGAAAAAAAAAAAAAAAAACGACCGAAGTAGATATTCATACACCTCTCGAGTTCCAAAAGGTATAACCTTTCTATTTGTCAAAAAAATTCTAATCTTACAATCAGCAAGAAACTAGGGTCCCCCCCTCCCCCCTCCTCCCTCCTCCCTCCTCCCCCTCCCCCCTCCTCCCCCCTCCCCCCTCTCCCCCCTCCCTCCCCCCTCCCCCCTCTCCCCCCTCCCTCCCTCCCCTCCTCCCCCCTCTCCCCCCTCCCTCCCTCCCCTCCTCCCCCCCCCCCCCCCTCCCCTCCCCACTCATGCCCTCTGTCTCAGGGCTGGACCTGGCGGGAATGTCCTCTGTCTCAGGGCTGGAGCTGGCGGGACTGTCCTCTGTCTCAGGGCTGGAGCTGGCGGGACTGTCCTCTGTCTCAGGGCTGGACCTGGCGGGACTGTCCTCTGTCTCAGGGCTGGAGCTGGTGGTCTGTCTGCAGTCTGCTCTCCCTGGATTTCAGTGTATCCGCTGGTAACTCACTGCAGTCAATGCATTATTCTGTATTTTAGATTTACTTTAAAGAATATTATTTTCTATTTTGGTTGTAAAATGATCTCAGGAAAACCCTAATTATTCTGGATGACTTGGCAAGCTCTTAAACAGAAAGGGGACGGAAAAGTTTTAAGTAGTTTTTTATTAGAAGAAATACAGTAAAAAGGGTTTAAGAAAAACTAACAAAAAAAAAACAAACCCCCCAAGCACGCAATCGCTAACACGTTTACATTCTACACTTTCACTGAAAGGCTTCTTCGGTTGTTTTGCATGTAATACGATTTAAAAAATAGCAAATATAGTAATAACAATAAATTCAATTTTTCTTCTTATAATGTTTCCTTCCATTTGATACTTTCCAAGGCAGCTGCTCATATTAAAATATATTACTACATACAAAGGCTGATATAAAAACAAGTACAACAGAATATATTAAAGTTTAGACTATATATAATTTTTGGATATTTGGATTCTGAGCAAAAATACATGGATTAAGCTTTACAAAATAGGACTGCATATTACAACAGAATATATATATAGTCTAATTTATTTCAGGAGTGAACTATCTTGAAGCAAAGAGGAAAGAATTCCTAAATCGTTTGTAATCTATGATTTTGCCAATGCTGATTTACGGGTCATCCTATAGTTCTGTGATGGCCTTGAGCAGGATTCATTTAGTTTCATGGAACGAGGGGTCTTCAGAAAGGGAGGACCATGACCATGCATGTTTCCTGGATATCGAGTCTCAGTTCTGGGGGTTCCAGCTCCAAACCCTCCCCGTTCAGCCCTGGAGACCTCTACAACCCCCTCCACCACCCAACCCTGTCCCTGACCCAAAACGTCTCCGCTCCTTACCCTTGCAATGACCCTGTTCCCTAATCCTTTTCCCTATAGCTCAGTGGCTGTCCACACACTAACTCTAATCCCGTTCCAGGCACGTACACACACAGTCACACGCTATCCTACATAACCTGTGCTTGCATCGACTCCTCTTGTGTAAGATTATCTACCCCAAACTCCACCACAGGAGAAGTTAGGGCTAAACCGAAACTTGTATAACTCCACAAAAGATGGACTTGAAACTGCTGGTCTTGTCAGATACACACACAGCTAAAGACAGGCTAGGAATGCAGGGAGCATTGGGGAGAGGGGCTTTGTTTAGTTAGGGTTAGGGTATTGCTGAGCATGACTCCAGAGTTTTGTGCTTTGTAAGAGATCTCTGGCCACCTTGGTTGGTTTTTTTTAAGCGTCTGTTTGAAGTCGTGGACCTCTTACAGAACCGTGAGTGAATACTCATGCCTTTGTGCACTGGGTAGGAGGTGAACACGCCAGTTTACTGTCCGTCAAAAGAAAGTGACATTGTGCAAAAAAAAAAAAAGCTAAAAAGTCATTCTAAAAATAATAATAATTAGAATACCAACAGAAATGTTTACATATACTGTAGACTAACACTTTGCCTTCTATTGCATTAGAAATACAAAAACCAGAGTAAGTTACAAGACACAAGACTTGTAGTCGAAAGGTTTGTCATTAAAACGGATTGCGTTTCTTTTTGCATTTCGCTGCATTGGGTGTTTTTATTATTGGTAATCGATGACCTCTTGAACTGCAGTGCCTAGCGGTCATGCTCAGTAACAGCACTTGAGTGACAGTGCTCACTTAATGAATGCACCCTTAAGTGAGCATGAACACTCAATTGTTAAATGTTGAACGGGACTCTGAACAGCACGTTTTGACAGGTACGGTATCTGTAAAGAGGGACCCGGCTCTAAAGCATTCTCTGATATTCTGGATCAAGCTGAATTCAAAACCGACCTGGCTACCTCCCTCTCCCTCTCCCTCTATAGTACAGTAGGTGTGAATCTGGGGTATAAATATGGTGGTGCAGGAGAAAACATGTGGAAGGAGAGACACAGCTTCCTCAAAGCCCTGCCCTCTCTCACACCCCCCAGGCTCCCCCTCTCTCTCTCTCTGAGCCCCAGGCTCTCCCCCTCTCTCTCTCTGAGCCCCAGGCTCTCCCTCTCTCTCTGGTCCCAGGCTCCTGCCTCCCCTGGCCTGTCTACCTGCGGTGAGGCCCCAGCATGACTTTGTTAATGAAGTTGACGATGGCGGAGGCTGGCTGCTCGGGGTCGAGCTCAGCGAACAGGTGGCACACATTCTCCGAGGCACTGCCTTGTTTCTTAGCAATGAAGCCGAACACCCTGAGAGAGAGAGAGAGAGAGAGAGAGAGAGAGAATATTAACACCTTCTATAACAGGGAGCACCGAGGCACATAATTACAGGTCTGACTAGCGTTCTTAAAGTTACAGTCTGTTAAGCCCCCACCCCACATGATTTGTGTTCTAGACAGTGTCTTCCCAGAATTCCTTCTCAAGACCCTCTATGCCTTACTTAGGTCCAATGTTCTCTAAGAAATCGGAAGGAAAGAAAGCTCAACTCACTTGGACGTCGTTCCATCGGGGTTTGTCCACCTGGAAAACAAGGGAACGGACAAAAACAAATGAGGAAGAGTTTTATATTCAGGAAACAGTGCCATCCTGAAACAGAGGCATTCTATCAGCCATAGGAGATGATGGATCAGTTTTAAAACACTTTACTGCAGTCTAATTAACTCTTATTTCTTTTTCCCCCCATAAGAGACCTAAAACTAGTATCAAACATCTCAGTCATGTGACGGAAGGTATCTTAAGCACTCTCAACTTGTTTGATTCCAGTTTTGTTGAGTCTTTCAAACAAATTAAAAAGACTGGAGTAAACGCTTTGAGAAGCTGCTGTGGATCAAGCCTGGCCAGCGAAGCGGGGCTCTGTACTGGTTTACGTGTGGGTACAGCGGCTAACACCAGCGAGTGTACTGGTCAGGGTTCTGCGCTTACCTCCTGTCCTGCGGATCCACATTGCAGAAGGTCACACTGCTGACTGGGTAGTGCCGTCTGAAGAAGAGTCTGAAAACAGAGAGGTAAAAAAGGACAGGAGTGAGGAAGCGGAGGAGGAGGAGGAGGGGGGCCTAACAAACATTCCTTCAGAACTGAACAATCATGCTTGTATTTCCAAAGATGTATCTGATGCACGATGCAGTACACGTGCCTGACAACTCTTTTCACTAAAACTAATCCAGGTTTGCAGAAATCCGCTCGCCTGGTCTGATATAACATTCTAGAAAATCCAGCTGGGTTTTGCAGTCTGACTGGTTTGAGACTAGGGGTGTGCTGATTCATAGATTCACACAGTGAACCGCGATTATTTTTCTTGACCGCGACCGCGTGTGTGTATGTGTCTGGTGTCTGTGTTTGTGTGCGACAGAGCCTGTCTGTGTGTCCTTGCCTGCGCTGGCTGTCCGTCAGTGTGATTCCCTGCATTGACACTTTGAAATGCACGACGGTTGGCGCGGGCCGTGGGTTGCGTGAGTACGTGGCGGCCGTCGCCTTGGAGATGGCCTGGGGTCCCGTCAGAGACTCCGTCTCCACCGAGTTCAGGAGCAGCACGTTGCAAGCTGGGAAAAAAAAACAAAAAAAACAACAGGTCACCTTCCTGTTAAACACACCAAGTAGTCTGCAGTTAGACACACCTTTGTATTAGGCTGGTTTTAGAGGCTTGAACTACCTTACCAAGTGAAACCAGCCATTGGGTTGGTTTTGAAGCTAGGGTGTGTTCTGTATATATATAAAAAAAAAAGTTTTGCATATCTTTCATAATCATTAAAAACGCTTCAGCAAAATTCTAAATGTTTAAACCCTAAACTATCATCATCGCCCCCTACTGGACGCCGTGTGAATTGCGCCCTACCTGCCCCCAGCTTCAGCAGGTCCGCGGCTGTGCTCATGTTACTGGGTGCGCTCAGCTCCTGGCTCTCCCCCATGGGATCTGGAATACAAGGGGTTAAAGACGACGCTATTTTAGTGACTTGAATAATATTGCAAGTAAAAGTGCCTAGTGCTGAAGAATGCCGTTCTAGTGATACTGCGCCCTCTTGTGGTTGGCATGGGTCGGTGCAGAGAAATTCAACAGTGAAAACTCAAAGGTGACTGTATACTGCACTGTAACTGTTACCCTGCCCATCACAACTCAGTATAGCTGAAAGCCTAACCTGGATGCAGCTGAGTTATGGGTGGTGTGGCATTTTTTTCACTTTTGTGGCTTCAAGCTTAAACCAGAACTAGTTTTTCAGGATGCAGCGCTGAGCCGTGTGCGAGTCAGGGTGTGTTTGGAGGCTCGCTGTGGGAATACGCACCCTTCTCTGGGATCCTGAGCTTACAGGGCAGGGAGATGGGAGTGATAGAGTGCTGGTACACCAGAGCAGACAGGCTCCCTGGAAGAGAGAGCAGAGAAAACACCACAGCTATAGCGTTGACAGTGCAGCAGACACGCTAGGAGTCTGTTTTAAAAACACAACACAATCAGACGCTACTGTAGATGGACCATGAATTCAGCCACAACGATGGAATGGGCTTTCAAAATCCTGCAGAGCCAAACCAGACATCTAGCAGACCTAGAAATGTGTCACTGTGGCTTTCGTGTACTTTAATTAGGGTGACCATATCCCAGGTACTGGTCTCTCTCTGCTTTAAGACAAGCAGGACTACAAGTACCACAATGCATTGCAGTGCGGTATTTAAAAAAAATATAAAGACAAATCCTGGAGAAACGTGCAATATCAAGGATGGAAACAAGACTCCCATTGCATGGCAGTGTGATCCATTCCTGGTTTTCCTAGGTGCTTAACAAGACACATCTGAGCTTGTTATCTTGAGGCTAATCAAGCTTGTAGTAAAACCTGGAATTGGTGAAACTGCTATGCAATAGGAGTTCCCATCCCTGTATATGGTCATCCTTTCTTAAAAGGCAACGCAACTTTTTGGGAAGTCGGTCTCTCGTAGTGTAGTGACAGATGACGTTCAAAAAAGTCACTTTGCCCACAGAGCACAACTTTATCAAAGGAATTCCAGCTGGTGTTATCGACACAAACTCTGTGGCAGCCCCCCCCTCCTCTCACCGAAGTGAGGCTCGTTCTGACAGCCCTTGATCTTCACACCCTTGGGGCCCGTCTCAATCAAAAAGTGCCTCACCAACTGCTCCAGGGGGTCACCTGACAAGAGGAGAGCACCAATCAGCAGCGAGCACAAACAATGCACATTGTAATTATAATACAGCATTGGGCATGATATAAGCTGGATGTCATGCTTGGTCACTCTGAGCTCGAGGAGATGAAAATGAGCTTACACAGCACCCCGTACTATATTTTATATGTTGAAGAAGAAGAAGAATTATGCAGTTTCAGATGTCATCTCATCGATATCAGGTTGCTACTGTTTATTATCAGGTTTGGCGTAGACTTGGGGTTGGATGTTTTGTGTTGAATCGATTAAGGGCGAGGGTACCTTTGCTGCCCTGAGCGCTGGCGCTGGCGCTGGGAGGTGGCGTCGCCACTTTGAGTGCCAGCCCGTACGCCCCGTGGAAGGAGTTGCTGTCCCGGATCAGAAAGGCTCCCGGCTCCTTCTCCCTCAGGAGAGCGATGGCTGCACAGGGGGCAGGAAACAGGGGAGGGTTCACAAGGGATCGCATCTGCTGGGTATTATTTTAACACTCCCATTGCGTAGCAGTTTGAGCCATTCCAGGTCTTCCAGTGAGCTTGAACAGTAAGCTAGCCTTGTATGCACTGCGTCTAATTTGAACAGCAAGATGGAATGGCTACACCTGCTCTGCGAATGGGAGTGTACTAAGTTATATGGACAGGAATAAGGGAGTGGCCAAAAGGATCGAATGAGACATTGGCTTACACTACTGGAAGAAGGCGGTTGAATTAAACACAGTCAAATATCAAATGGAAGATAGCAATCATTTGTGTATAATATAATGAACTCACGAATTTGTTTTTTGTATAAACATTCAATTTCAAAAACAATTCTTTATTCGCACAAAAGCTTGATGGTGCACGTGGAACCGGACCTACCTTGGTCCCGGGAGATGACGGGCTTGTACCAGAACCTGGAGCTGTCCTGCACAAACTTGGCGCTGATGGGACTGACGATACTGACAGTAGAGTCTGGCTCCGCCTCCCTGACCTCACCCTGATCCAGAGAGAAGGTCACATGGTGCTGGTAGTGGGCGGGGCCGGGGGAGTTCCGCATCGCTGACGACCTCCCATTGGGCGAGCCTGGGCCGGGTGACCTCTCACCGAGCGTGGAGAGCCTCCTCTTCTCAGGTAAGGGGGGCTGGGGTTCGGCGAGGGGTGGGGGGATCGTGACGGCAGTGTACCCCGTGTACTGGCTGGGAGTCGGGGGGTTGTGCCCAGCGTAGTATGAATTGCAGATGGGGAAGGAGGGGGTCGAGGAGTGACTTTCAGAGGGGCTCCCCTGGCAGGACGGTAAGGGGGAGGAGCCCTGGACGCTGACTGTGCAGGGCTGCAAGTGTTGGGGTTCGGATCCCAGCATCAAGCGGCGACCCAGCGTTGCGAATCCGGGGATAGGAGGCTCATCTTGGGGTGACCTTTCCGGGCTTCTTGGGGCTGGAGAGTGGGGTGCAGAGCTGGGATGAGCAGGAGGGGATGTGGGGGGAGTTTGGGACTGGGGTGCAGGGCTAGAATTGGAAGGCAATCCCTCCGTTATAGTCCTGTCAGGGCTTGTTAGGGAGGGGTAACCCCTGTGGGACGCGTCCCCCACTGCAGTGCCATTGACATGCAGAGAGACTGGGGAGGGCTGGTTTGGGGGAGAGTCGCAGTTTGAGCCTGGGGCAGCAGGGGGACAGACCGATGTGGGGAAGCTGCCTTGTGGGGTGTGGGATTGAGGGCTGCAGCGAGGTGTGGCGTAGGGGCTGACTGTGGTGGCCTGCAGTGCGTGGGACTGAGGGCTAAGCGAGGGATAGGGATTCCCAGCTCCAGTGGGGGTCTCACCCAGTGACCAATCTTGATGGCCGTTGCTGGGCGGTGCAGGAGGGGCGGGGGGAAGGCTGTAGGTGGTCCGAGAGTTTGGGCTGACTTGACGGGCAGGGGAGGGGTGGGGTTTGTTCGGGGAACCCCCAGGAGTTGTGGGAGAGGCCTGGACAGAACTGGGGTACCCCACAGGGGAGGAAAGGGGGCTAGCAGAGGCTGGCTGGGAGACGGGGGGAGATGGATGATGATCCTGGCACTGGGGCTCGGGGAGGGGTCCCCGATATTCTCCGTTCCGAGGGGGTGAAGGTTCCACAGCCCTCCCTGGCCCCTGCTCAGTGATATGCTGCTCCTCTTGTGCTTGTCTGGGGCTAGAGGGGGAGAAGGGGCACACAGGGGGAGGAGGGGTCAGTAAAATACAGTGTCTGGAAAGAGGATTAGACCACTGGTTGCAATCCGACGTCACAAATTTAAATTCAGAGCATCCCACCGCAATCCGTAAAAAAAAAAAAATATTTGAATTCGATAAACCAATTATTACGTGTAGTGCAGGGAGACACAAACAACTTGAGACCTCTGCAGGGCTGGCAGTAAGACTCCCACTGCAAAGCAGTTGGATCCGTTCCTGTTTTTAAATAAGACACAGATGAGCTTGTTACCTATACACCGGGGCTCATCAAACTCCCCTGGAGTGGGTGAAACTGCTACGCAACAGTCTTATTTCCATCGCTGCCTCTGCGTTCATGTCTTCAGTCACTTATTGGTTATGTCTGCACCCCCCCCCCCCCCCCACCCCCCACCATTGCGTTTCCTCTCTACCCAACCCAGGCCCTGAACAGAGTGAAGGATCGCAGGACACTGCACTGTACCTGTCTCGGCTCTGCAGGGGGCTGCTGGAGTGCACGGGGGTGGGCGGACCAGAGAGGTCAGGGGGCGTGGAGCAGATGATGCGAGCCTCGCGGTGGAGTCGACGCAGGGTGCCCTGAGCTGCGGAGTCACGCCAGGCCACACTGTCCACCGGACCACCGTCTAACCAGGGGGAGGAGAGAGAGGAGAGGTTATACAATCGAGACAGGTCTGTTGAGTGACTCCAGTTTATCACACCCTCGTAAAATGTGTTTGAGTAAATCGTATAAAAAAATAAAAAGACGGTTTCTAAACGGTCAGGTTTTGCAAGTTAGAAACAGCCGTGACTATTTAACACTCGATAGCGCTACTTTTAGAATCTTTTTCGATGGCAAATGTTTCAGTGCCAACTTTAATTTATGAATTTAATTTATTACGTTTCTTGGAAACAAACAAACAAACATCCACGCAAGAATCCGTTTAAACCCAGCCTGTACCTGCTGCTTGGCTGTCTTGCGGAGCGTGCTGGAACTCCCTTGGGGGGGCGCTGCTGCTCTCGGGGGGTCCTGGGGTCCTGGCAGGCGGAGGTAGGGGGGAGCTTGACTGGGACCCATACCCCCGACTCTCCGCAGTAGACAACGTGCGGGCTGGGGGCACGGCCTGGTAAGGAGAGTAGGCACAGGGAAGCCTGGGAGCCTGGTACCCTCCACTACTGTACTTCAGCTCCTGACAGTGGGCAGAGTGCGGGACAGGGGGCAGGGGGTCAAAGGTAAATGTGGCGACCTCGTGACCCTGCGGGGAGTGGTGATGGCCGTAGGGGTCAGCCGGCATGATCAGAGGGGCCGCCTGGGGCCCGTGTGTGGCCCGGGCCCTCCTGTGCCAAAGCTCAGCCTCTCTCTCGCGATGAAGGCCCTCCCATTGGTGGAGCTCTGCCTCCTGGTGTAGCCCTGCCTCTCTGTCCCACTGTAACCCCGCCTCTCTGTGGTGAAGCCCCTCCCAGTGTAACTCCTGGCCCCGCCCCAGCCCCGCCTCTCTGTCTATACGCAACGCATGGAAGGCAGCTGCTGACGAGGCTTCCTCGCGGCAGTCACGGCACGGGCAAGTAGGGGGCGCCAGACTGAGGGGCTGGCCTTCTAGGATCAGAAGGTCCCTGTAGGAGGAGGGTGGGTGGGAGTGGGGGTGAGGGTGGGCGTGGTAGGGAGGGTACTCCTCTCTGCACAGCAGCCTGTGTGGAGGCAAGTCTGGAGGGGGGTACTGGTACAGATGTCTGCCCCCCTCGGAGTAAGACCTGTGCAGGTAGCGCTGCGGTGGCGACTGCTGGGGCGGCTGGCTCTGCTGCCTGTCCCACAGCGCGTCCTGGCGGTGCAGCGTGGCACGGTGATGGCACACCTCCAGGTGGCCCCCGTTCCTCTCCAGGGTAAGCCCGTTGTGCAGGCAGCAGCCGTTCTCCCGGCAGCTCTGAGACCGATACCCAGTGCGGCATGAGCAGGAACGGCACAGCCGCAGGGGCCCCATCCTCTCTGGCTCCCCATCATCCAGGATCGCCGTCTCCCTGTCCCTCTCCTCCTCCCCCCCTCCTCCTCCTCCTCCTCCTCCTCCTCGCACTCCGATGCCCCCCAACAGCCGGTCCAGCTCCTCTCTCTCAGCCCGGGAGGGGGGTGCAGGGCGGGAGGGGGGCTCCTCGAATCTCTCGGTGGCTGCGGAGGAGTGGCCCGAGTCGCTGCTCGCGGACAGCAGCTGGCTGTTCTCGGTGCTGGCAGGGCTGCCGTTGGGGGTGAGGGAGCCAGGTCCGCGCTTCTTCTTCACCTGGGCGTACAGGCTGCCGTCCAGAGGCCCCCGCGTGTGGGAGATATCTGCGGGGACACACAGAGTCAGAGAGGGGTTCACAAACACAGGCGCTCTGCAGCTGCAAGGGAATGCTTTCCTTACAAATGAAAGTTAAAACCTGGGTATATTTTTAAACTTCAGAGCATAAAAAATAGAAATAATTGCATTGACAGTGTGCTGGTTTGTACCTTCCAGGCTGTCTTGGTGGTTTTGGCTAAGGTTCTCGTAGGAGTCCCAGCGCACAATCGGGTCTGAGGTGTTGTAATCCACGCTGACCGCAGGGTCATTGCGCAGGACCTCCCGCCCTGGAGAGGAGGAGAGGAGAGGAGGAGAGGAGGAGAGGAGTCAGGAACAGATTGTTGTGACTTTCACTCACATTTATATTTTTATTTAGTCATTTTGCAGATGCTTTTATTCAAAGCGGCTTAGAGACCAGGGGGTGAACTACGCATCAACAACTGCTGCTGCTGCAGAGTCGCTTCCAATAGGACCTCGCTTGTTTTACGTCTCATCTGAAGGAAGGAGCACAAGGAGGTGAAGTGACTTGCTCAGGGTCGCACACAGGGAGTCAGTGCCTGGGATTGAACCTCCTGGTAACAAGCCCCTTTCTCTAACCACTGGATCACATAAAAATAAACTCACATGGGCAAATAAAAACTCAAAAAACAAATAAACACACGCACAAAGTAAGCTTTCTGACCCACCTTTGATTTTCTCCGGTCCCGAGGAGAACACAAACTCCACAGTGGCATCAGGTGGGAACCGACTGTCTGCTCAGAGAAGGAGAGGAGTGAGAGAGGGATTGAGAGAGGGAGAGGGAGTGAGAGAGGGATTGAGAGAGGGGGAGGGAGTGAGAGAGGGATTGAGAGAGGGGGAGGGAGTGAGAGAGGGATTGAGAGAGGGAGAGGGAGTGAGAGAGGGATTGAGAGAGGGAGAGGGAGTGAGAGAGAGGAACACAACACAGACAGCAATGTAACCTATCTACCCTCAAATCAGCAATAATCTAACTTTCTTCTAACACTGACGGTTGGGATCCCAGCAGGAGCACCATTCTAACCCTCTTGACTATCCCCGCTGAGAATTAGAAAGGCTCATCTTGTTCCCGTTACTCCCCCTACTTCATCTAAACTGAGCACGCCCCACAGGGTCACAGTCTGGAGGTCTCCTATAGCTCTGTGCCCACAGACCTGCAGCAGGACCGGCTCCTTGTTCTTCCCAGAGCCCTGCTGGCTGTACCTGTGCATGCCTGGTCCAGCTCCCCCTTGCCAAACCACAGCTGTGCCCCATGGATGGTGCAGGTGTGGAACTGCAGCCTGAAGACCACGTCCCTCTCCGATGCCTGAGCCTGGCGATGATAGCACTTCACCTGGGCGGGAGAGAGAGTGAGGGAACACGAGAAAGATCACGAACCAGAGGAGAGGCCATTCTGCTCCCATCGCCGCTCGTCCGGTTCCTACAGTAGCAGGGTCCGGGGTCAATTCCTGGTTTTCATTCTCTTTTAAGCAATCCAGCACATCACTGATCAAAAAAATGCCATCAGCGGTAATCATTTAAAACGAGCTTCTCACAAACAGTGATAACAAATGACTTCAACTGAAGCCAGCGTTTGCTTGTCAGTGAAATTGGCTTCAATTGAAAGCAGTTGAACAGTCACAGCGATTATTTATGTCTCTAAAAATTCCAATTCCAATTCCTTTGAAGGAATGGAATTTGGAATTGGGAACCGATTTTTACAAAGGAATTGGAATTGAAAACCAGGAATTGCCCCTTCCCTGGTTCCTAGTAGCTGCTTGATCTCTGACGTGATGATCGAGGGATGGGTTGGTACTGGAAGCCCACTTACCATGATGTCTCCTTTGACCAGCATAGCTGGTTCGATGGTGACACACAGCTTCCTGCCCGCTGAACCGTTCATGTTACTGGAGAGAGGGAGGAGATGGAAGAGGGAGAAAGATGGAAGAGGGGGAGGGAGAGGGAAACACAATAAGGTATTTACTAATTATCATCTTTAAAAAAAAATTGATAATCGTAGTGATGGATTATTCTATAGTGAAATCCGTTCTGCAGAACAGAAATGTTACAATATAAGCAAATGTCTATCACAAAATATGTTTAATATCACATAATACAAATAGCATACTAAATACAGAATACTGCATCAGCTTGCATCATAGATGGCTTTTTTACACATGTATTTAAATGAGAATAATTAAACCGTACAGCTAATCCTAAAGAGACATCATTTCAGTCTGATACAAGTCATCTGATACACACGGCTGTATCACATCAGTATCAGATTACTATATACTCTAGTTTAGCTGATTCACTTTTGATACAAAGAAGAGACCTCAGGACATATAATAAACTACGCAACCATAAATCAGCTTGTTAAAACACAGCACACAGAACACAGACTCTTTGCCACGTTCGTACTCACTAGATTCCTGAGGTGTAGACAAGCTGCATGGACTGGTAAATCTTCAGGAATGGGAAGTATCCTGTAATTAAAAGACACGGCCGGGGGTGAGACTGGAGGAGCACAAAAGAGGAATGTGCTGATGGTACCGGACAGGGGGAGGACTGACTGCTGAGGAAACAGGACAGGGGGCTGCCGTGAGGGAGAGCGGCGCTACAATTGTCGTTTTATACAGCTAGCGAGATGGCTTGTTCCTAAGGAGATGCCCTCTCTCTGGACTCACTTACCCCCTCCCTGGGTCTCGAAGCCGGGCAGGGCTGGGATGAGGACCTGGTGCAGGAACAGGGGGCTGCTGTTCATCTTGATCGCCCCCGACAGGAGACCCCCGAAGTAGTAGATATACCTGCAAAATCACCAGTTCAGTGCAGAGATAGTGTCAGAACGTCTAGTCCAGCATTTGAACAGACGTTGTGCTGAAACCGGTAGGTTTTACAGACCTATTTAGTGTCGATTTCCAAACAAGAAAAGCTGCCCTTCTAAAGAACCCAAGGTAAGGTCAAAATGTTTTCATATATATTCTAGTAAGTTTGATCAAAACAGGTTATATATTAAATAACACAGCCAGATTGTTATTTAATATATGCTAAATAAAAATTGGGCAAAAAAAGCCAAAACCGAGGTACTGCATTATTTTGAGTAATTAGCAAGTTTTGTTCCATTGAAATTTATACTTAAAAACTTTCTTAAAAAGGTTACTCAAAAAAAAAATCCCTAAATTGAACGCTGCGATGTACTTCACTGAGTGACCACAAGAGGGAGCCTCACCCTCTTCCAATAGGAAGCGACTGCAATGCGTGAGCCAACTACTCACCGAGTGGAGTAGCAGTGAAATAACGGAAGTGGTGTTAAACCCTTAGGGTGAAGCCCATGGAAGATGTCCCAGATTACCTGTGCTACAGTGTGGTGACACACCTGTTACCTGTCCTATACAGACTAGCACACCTGTTCTGTAGACCCCTGCACCTGTATGCTGTATCATCTTCCCCTCTCCTGTGTTGAGTTACCTGTTCTGGGAGGGCTGCAGCGATGGTGCCACTTTATCTTCACAGAACTTTCTCATAGCCAGAGTGCTAAGAGCTTGGTCTGCCCTGGAGGGGAGAGGGGAGAGAGGGGAGAGAGGGGAGAAGGGAGGAGAGAAGGCAGAAATGTAAAAGGGTCAGGGGAGGAGGAGGAGGAGAAGGGAGAAGGAATCAGTCTCATTTTCTACCACATTTCAATAAAAGTTAGTTAGTAAAAAATATATAAATAATATATATATATATATTTTAAATAAAGCCTTACCCTGCGGAAATCTTGCTGTAGTGCATGTAGGCAGCGATTATCACTCCTGTTTTTCCTTTGTTCCCCTGAGGAATAGAGAATCACTTTTCTTTTAATGTTTTTTTTTCGAATAAAATGGTACAGTTCAGAGCAGTTAAGTGCTGGCTCTAGCCCCGCCCTCCCCGGATTAGGCTCCTCCCCCTCACCTTGCAGTGCAGCACGACCACATGCTGGGGGTCAGAGGTCAGCCAGGTCTCCATGGACTTGCAGATTGCACAGATCTTATCGAGGGGGGGAGCGTGGAGATCGGGCCAGCCAAAATCATAGACCTGAGAGAGAGAGAGAGAGAGAGAGAGAGAAAGTTTAACACCCTAATCAGACCCGCTACAGTTCGGTTAAACAAACGTCACATAGGCTCCCATTCTCAGCACAGCCACAGCCGGAGCACTGAACTCAAGGAGTTTGGTTTAGTGCTCAAGCACAGCTCTCTTGTTTGAACTTCCAAGCCCCTCTTCAGCACAGCGGCTGTGTCTCCTACCTTGGGGTTGAGCCGGCCGATGTCGTGCCTCCTCTCAGACAGGTTGAAGAGCTGAAAGAGAAGCGTAGACTCGCTGTGACACTGGACCCTGCAGACCCCCCTATCACCTCGCACACAGACCCCCTCTACACACACACACACACCCACCTCACCTCCTTACACACACACACCCCCCACTCCCCCTACACACACACCCCCACATAACCTCCCTACACACACACACCCCACCCCCCTTACACACATCCCCACACCCACATCCCCACCACGCACACCCCCTACACACACACCCCACCCCCCTACACACACCCCACCCCCCTACACACACACACCCACCTCACCTCCGTAAACACACACACACACACCTCACCTCCCTACACACACACACACCCTACACACACACACCCCTACACACACACACACACACACACACACACACACACACACACACACACCCTACACACACACACCCCCCTACACACACACACACCCCTACCCCACACACTTTAAAATTCAGTGCTCTGGAAAGCTGAAAATGTCAACAGCGACCAGATGAGACAGCATTTAGAAACTCTACAGTCCTCTTCGTAACACTGAATTCATTTAAAATGCAGCCATGACTGTTGAGAGTCTGTCCCCCTGGTTGTCTCCACTCACCAGGTACTTGTCCTCGTGTTTGGATTTGAGCATGGACGCCACCTCTTTGAGGTTGCCGCGGTAACGCTGCTCCTCCAGCACGGGTGGGAAGAAGACGGAGATGATGCGCTCCGTGATGTAGGTGAGGTCGAAGTCATAGCTCTGCTCCATCACCCTGTCCATCACCCGGTCCACACTGAAACTCCTGAGAGAGAGAGAGACAGAGAGAGAGGGGGGAGAGAGAGAGAGAGGGAGGGGGAGAGAGGGAGACAGCGGGGAGAGTGAGAGGGGGGAGAGAGAGAGAGAGGGGGAGAGGGGGAGAGAGAGAAAGCGAGAGAGAGAGAGAGAGGAAAAAGAGAGGAAAAAGAGAGAGGTTGTAGAGGGGAAAGAGGAGAGGAGAGGTTGTAGAGGGGAAAGAGGAGAGGAGAGGTTGTAGAGGGGAAAGAGGAGAGGAGAGGTTGTAGAGGGGAAAGAGGAGAGTAGATTGATGAATGAATGAATGAATGAATGAATGAATGAATGAATGAAGAGAGAAGAGAAGAGAGAGGGGGATAAGAGAATGTGGAGGGGAAAGAGGGAGGAGAGAATGTATAGGGGAGAGATTGGAGAGAAGACAGGGGAGAGTTAGACATTTCTAGTTTAATGCAACTTTATCCTAGAAAAATGAGGGGAGTGGGTAGTTACCTTGGAAGCGTGCTCCTCTGTTTGGTGTAGTTCAGGGATTTTGTTGACCCCTAGAAAAGAAAGAAGAAATCAGACTCCCATTCTAGAGCAGCTTGGGCCAGTCCAGGTTTTACACTCTGTGAGCTTGATAATAGGACTCCCATTTCAGAGCGGTTTGAGCCAGGCTTCACACAAGACATTAAAAACCAGGTAAACCACAGAGAGGACTGTCTCCGACTGGTCAGATTACATTCCCAGTGCAAGCTGGCATGGCTCTTCACGCTCGGAGTCACACGGTACTCACCAGGTGTTGGATGTGTCTCGCTGGGGCCGTGCCTCTGCGCTGCTGTGAAAACAAACCAAACAAGCCTCTCAGAAATCAGACAGCGCGACGCAGCCGCTCGAGGATAAAGGGATGAACGAGTGAATGAATTAATGAATGGGTATAAACAGCAGAGTCTGCCAAACTCACCAGGTCAGAGGGGGGAGCTGGCTGACAGGAAGTGGACACCTGGAACAGATCAAAAGGGTCAAAGTTTAGGAGGGGGAGAGCGAGCGATCGGAAGGTCAGCACAAAAGGTCGTGAACTCTGTAGGCAAAGCTAGAATAGCCTGATCAGTCCCACTGGCCATGCCTGTCCCTCGACTCTGTTACCATGTGTTAGAATAGAGTTAATAACACCAAAACTGTGCTAGACAGATACTCCTGGAATACCATATCAGGGATCTGAGAACCCCAGGCTTATCAGAACCCCTTAATGGAATTACAGCATTATTATTAACTGGACATTATTATTATTATTATTATTATTATTATTATTATTATTATTATTATTATTATTATTATTATTATTAAGTTAAAATGTGCAAACAGTATAGTATTTTAATTACTACCTTATGCATATTAATAGCTGTTTTGCAATGGAATATGGTTATGTACTATAGATAGTGATGTAGTTTCAATGGTGCTCGGGTCTTGACGGTGTTCAGATTCCTAATACTTTATTAAGAAAACCACACATTCCTGGAAACTCTGAGAAGCGTGTTCCAACAGTGATCCTTCTCTATTTTTATACTGGAAACCACGTGGAAAATTCCACCCACTCCAGTCACAGGACATATTGTGAAGTGCAGAAACACATGTCAATGGTGGGCATCGCAGGGCATTCAAAGTGACGGGTCCGATTCACAGCTGCCATCCCAGTTTCAATAGGGCACAGAGAACCTGAATCAGCCAGCACGCTGAAACAAACTTCATTTCAAATGACAATTTTTTCCTTGCTTGCCTGCCCTAATGTAGATCGTGAAGTCACACTTCTGCAAGGTTAAACGTCTAACAAAAACCAGCACCCGTGCATTCCTCTTACTGGGACCATTAAGAGATCCCTCGCACTACATCAACCTCACCCACCGATGCGAATCAAAAACAGAAAGGCTTCTAGTCGTTTGTCATGGTCACCTTGTCAGGTTTCTTTTAAAACTTCTAACGTCTATTCAGATTTGTTGTAGAGGGTTTGCCCTGAACAGGCCAGCCTCTGTTCCGATCATTAAGAGCACACAGTCTCCCCCCGGGTGTCCCATGCTGGAGGGACCCTGCCTGGTAACACAGACTCCACAGTTTCCAATGGAAGGATGCAGGGCTATTAAGAGTCCCAGCTCTGCCAGAACAAACAGGCAGTATTCCAGCCCCCCCTAGGGTCAAAACGTACTCCCAGATTTCCTGGAGCTTGCTGCCTTTCTCTTGGAACACACTGCCAGGCTGTTTGTGAAGTAACAGTTTCTCTTTATTAGAGCTGATCAAACACGCGCACACACACACACACATACACACACACACGCGCGCACACACACACACACACACACACTCACACACACACACACACACACACACACACACACCCCGTCCTCTCTCCTATGAATCGATGAATGGCTTGATTCAGTCAAGCTGTCCCCACCCCTCAGAATGGAGCTGCAATTCTCTTCCTCTCTGGAAATTGACACTAACGCATACAACAAAAACTGAAAAGCTTGAATAATGGAAATAAATGGATATACGTACAGCACAGGAAGATGGCAGACTGTGCAACGACCCACATACACAGTATAATGAGGAACTCTTCATTACAAAATCTACCCTACCTCTAATGGCAAGTTTCATGTCAGAACTATGTGTGGGACACTACTGGTTCCCAGTCTTCAGCTCTAACCGCTAGGCTACACCACCTCCACATCATACATTCCGTAGCTGAAGCTGTGCACGGGACTCAAACCCAGATCTTCCTTGCTCCCAGCCCTCAGCTCTAACCGCTAGGCTGCACCACATCCAGCACACAGAGTCCACTAGACCACTTCCTCCCCTCTCGTTTATTGTTCTAAGCTGCCCCTGTCATTTCGAGGTTCCTCCAGCAGGGCGTGAGAACGGTGTAAGCAGTCCCCAGGGAGCCTGGCCACAATGAGGGATTTCTATGGACAGGAACAGCAGCCGGGGCAGGGACTGGAACAGGACTACAGAACATCCACTCGCAGTCAGCTCACTGCTCAGCAATTCCTCATGCATACCTCGCTTAGACAGGTCTGCCATGGTAAAAGCACAGCCAAGTGCACCGAATCCAATAGTGAAAGCCCAGAGAGAGGTATGGTAAAGCTTATGGCAACTGCATAGTCTAACCATGGGAAAACTGCAAAATTACTGTGCTCATTTACAGTGGTAAACTTACTGGTTTGGTACAAGGGTCTAGAAGATGGGGATTTTGCCGATAAAGTGCCGGCCAAAAATGAAACATTTACTATGGAAGATGTTTCACCTTTAAGTGAACTACCATTGAGTGCAGAAATGAACGTGTCTACTGTTTAAAAGATGACGCTCACATTAAAAGAATGGATGCAATGTAGGAAAACCTTTAAAAAAATCACAATTGCACAAGCGGGTCTGCACAGGAACCGATGCGCATGGAAAAATGAGAACGTGACAACAGACAAGAACGTTGTTTGATTTCATGGTTTTGATTGAACTCTTTCCACTGGAGTAAAAGCTGAGCCAGTCTGTCCCGTTAGGGCATCATTAAAAAGGAATGAGGGAATGAGGTGTTTCACAAACATCTAAATGAGTCCCAGAGATTCAGCTGACAGTAAACAGTGTCCTGCTTCCTCTGCTAGATAACTGAGATTGCGTGTTCCCTTTCCTCGCATTTATTTTAATAGATGACAGGATTTTCTTTTAGAGATTTGTTGGACACAGGCCTGGTTTATGCTTGAGGCATGGAGACTGAACTGCTCCCTCACCCCCTCCCCCCTATGAGAAAGGGTGCTCCCTCCAGTCCAGGGCAGGCTTGAGGCATGGAGACTGAACTGCTCCCTCACCCCCCTCCCCTAAGAGAAAGGGTGCTCCCTCCAGTCCAGGGCAGGCTTGAGGCATGGAGACTGAACTGCTCCCTCACCCCGCTCCCCCCTATGAGAAAGGGTGCCCCCTCCAGTCCAGGGCAGGCTTGAGGCATGGAGACTGAACTTCTCCCTCACCCCACCCCCCTAAGAGAAAGGGTGCAGGTCCCTCAAGTTCCAGGTGTGGGGAGGACTATTCTTTCTTAACGTTTTGATCTCAAGTACTGCCAAGCCAGCCCTGTTTGATTAGCACCAGAATTTAATCTGGGAAAAGTCAAATCACCACAGTTGCCAGGGCCCTCCTCGCTGCTTGTTCTCAGCAACGTCACTGGCACGCACACGAACAACGCTGGAATGAAAGAGCGCTCCCCAAGGCAAAGATTTATCTAAACTGCGGTTTACTGTAAACTGAAATAGCTGTACGGTAAACATGGTCATTAAGGAGATAAGTAAACAGGGACTGAGCCTGGGCCACATCCTCCCTCCCCTTGACGCCCCACCTCCAACCCCGTTCCCTGCGTCACAAGAACAATTATAAAAATAGTCCGGAGAGTTCGGGGGTCTTCGAACCTGGCCTCTGACGCCCGTCCCTGCATGGGAACACTCTTTCCTGTTCTCACTGCTCATGAACTTCCCCAGAACATGATCCAGCTGTTGGTCAAACATCTGGCAGGAGCCGGAAGCAAATGAAAGTACTGAAATGCCTTGGGATTTATAATCTGCCCTGTTTTCTCTCTCTCTTTACAGGACATTTCGTTCTCATTCCCAACTGTAACATAATATACAGGGGTGCCATTTCTTCAGACTCGCTCTCCTTCAGCTCCACTATCAAAAGAGAAGTCCTGTTCTGTAGAGAGTAGAAATATAAAAGCTCCTGCATTTCTAAGGCTACTTGTGGCTTGATCGGCACTACACTACATTACTATACAAAACAAACAGACGGTCGCACGGTCAGGTAAATATGTGTTCCTGATAACACCTTGATCAGTAAGCAAAGCAGGATGAAAAGGATTACATATGAATCTATCGATCAGTGCTTTGATTATTGTGAGAAACCTTCTAAATGTCTTCTAAATCTCAGTCATTTTGCAATTTTATACAATTTGTCAGCTTTTCATTAAATGGAAAACAAAAAAACGGTCTGTAATTCAATATGTTAACGTAACATTAGTCAGCAGGTTTCATTCGACTTCATGAAGCAAATTGGTTTGATACTTGTGCCGCACGAACAGTAGAGTTCATTGCAAGGAACAACACCTCAGCCTGCACGCACTCAGGGCTGCGTCAGAGAAACTCAATCTCTCTGTAATTAAAAGAGATTGCGAGCGCACCCACACACCTCCCTCCCCCGCTAACATCCCAAGAGCTGCTCACATCAGTGTTGTGTTTTAGGAAAGGGAAGCGCTGTCTGGACCTGGTGATCCAGCTGCTATATGCCGAGGGCTTGTGGTTATCCAGCAACAAATCGCATGTTTTGGGATTAAGCTTGAGGCCTTATTTCTCGTATCCAATTGGTTTAAGCGGTCGTAATAAATCAAGACCTGGTGTTGAATGCAGCCGCAAAAGGGGGCGACGGCACACTCGCGCACTCCCTCACGCTCGCTTACTGACACACAGATCCTCACGCTCCTACACACTCTGCTGTTTATTACCATGTGTTAAAAAAAATTACAATAGCAATAAAACCAGGATTGCTGATCACGATCCAATCAAAATAACATTAAGAAAACGCAATCTGACAAATCGAAACAGATCCTATTCCTGGTTTGTTCAGAATCCGTAAGCATGCAGCTCCAAAGCGCCACCTATTGACTGAAATTTAATGTGCCGCTCTAAATCGACACTGAACCCTCTATGCATAGGCAGAAGGGCTTTGTATTGAATCAACATGACAAAAAAACAAATCTCAAGAACTCCATTAGTCCTTAACAAAATGTCCTGGCTACAGTAACAACAGTATCAAAAACTACAAAAAGGAGATCTTAGACTTACCTAAAAAGTCAGAAATCGAACACACACCTTCCCCAGCAGCGCCCCCTGGCTTCAAGAAGGGGAAGGCAGCAGTACCTGTGTGTTTTTGAGTGTGTGTGTGCGTGGTTTCTCAGTGCATCTCCTGTGTCACAAGCTCAGTGTGTCTCCTGTGTGTCTCTCCTGCACAACTACAGTCTCTCTCCCTCTCTCTCTATCTCTCTATCTCTGATTGAATCGACGGCTCCCCTCCTCCCTAACTCAAACACACAGAGGAACATCACTCTGGCTTCCCAACAGGAAAACTGCGACCTAAAACAACAGGATTGGCTCAGCTCCAGCCCTGCCTGCGCTCAGCGCTGTGCAGCGAGCACAACCTCGGAGGAGGCTTTTTTTTTCCTTAGTCAGGATGGGAGATATTTTGCAAGCTGTGATTTTTTTTCCCCTCCATGTTGTAACAGCTTGACTTTGACTGCATCGAGAGATTTATTTGTTTAGTTGTTTTTTAGAAAGCATGAACATCCAATCTTCTCAAGTAAACTATTTTTTTTTTCTAATAACGTAAAAACCTTAGGAATGAAAATTGTCCTTACATACTGATTTAAAATGATCGTGCCTATATTTAAACACTCATTGGTCCTGTTAAAGGGACAATGGTTTTAAGTCTATTATATCTTCTCTTATTAGCTTTTTTAATATCTTTACTGGTTTGAATTCAGGATATGCAAATATTTTGAATTGAAGACAGTTGTGTACGGGGTGCAGGGTTACTGTAGTGCATGTTTGAAGCCATGCAAACACTGTACACAAACAGATTTAAACCCTCCTTTAAGAGCAGACTCATGTGGGCTGTGTCTCGGACGGTGGGGTGGGGTGGAGGGGTTGAGGGCAGGAGGATTAGGAAAGTAAACAGCCAGCACACAAAAGTGTCAGGATATCTTGGAAGCAATGCTGAGCAGAGCCGGGGAGAGGCAGCAGGCTGGGGGTCTGCATCATCTCCCCTCCGACACCAAAGAGAAACAAGCTGTGGAGAAAGTGAGCCACGCGCTGCCCCCTTAACCTTCAGGCATCCCGGGAGCTGCGGGGAGATCAAACTGCTGGGATCGTCCAGACAGACCAGCAACAGAATATACTGACAATACTTTGTAGGCTAATTAACTGAATAAAAACAGAACTGTGTAAAAAAAAAAACAAAAAAAAAAACACACCTGGTTTCTACTCTCATATCTGGTAGCCCAGCGTTAAATTAGTCACATAAAAAAGACACACTAGGAGAGATTCTAAGCCAACCCTGCAGCTGAAATTTAAAAGCCAAAGAGATGGCAACCAGATACCCAGATAGGGTAAATACATCCGGGGCAGGTTTAGGTACTCCTGTTTTTCCCATTTCTTTTCCCCTCTGGTTCAGGATGCCTGTACCGCAGAGTCTCGAATTGCTCTCCTCTGCCTGAAGGCACAAGGACAGCTCTGAGTCAGACCCTGCCCGCTACGGAAATGATATTTCCTGCCTGGTTTGTCAACATGGCAAGCCAGCCATCCTTTACACTTCCATCGCCATGCACTGACACGCACCCATATACCGTGCTAGGGGTACAGCACGCTAACTTGCACCCATGACATCACAGCCACCAGGTTTAATGCAGTCTGGTAAGAGAACTCAGTACTGTGGATCTGAGAGCAAGCCAGCTGAACACAGACTAGTACACAGGATCTGAGAGCCAGCTAATTTATTACAGTATTAGTACAGAGGGCTCATTGATAACTAATGAGTCATGGTTATCATCCACATTTAATTTATTAAGATGTGCCAGATAGGATTATGCTGAGAAGGAATACTGGCCGAGTCTGTGTGCACTAAATGGATTATGGATCGCCGGTGATGTCATCGTCACAAGATCTGCAAGGTCCTGGGATTCATACTTGTGCTTACAAGCCAGCCTCCTCACTACACAACACAAGGGCTCAACTATATGCACATTAAGGTATCGCAGGGGCCACGGTGCCCGTATCAAGCAAAGACCCAGGAGGACAATGCAGCTGAAAATGAATACCGGTTTACAACATCAGCTACGTCAAGGGACCAGTTTAAATCTATTAAGCTGTAGGATGCTTCGTCCGACAATGCACGGGTGATGCACGAATCAGCCTCGGCCACAGCTCCTTCTATCTGTCCATGCAGGAGAGAAGGTTTTCTAAGGACATCTCTCTTGGCTACAGTCCCTTCCTGACCTCTCCCAGTCTTCATCTCTGTTATTTCATACAACCAGATGTTGTTTTTTCGGCCGGGCGGCTGGGGTGTTTATGAGCTCCAGGGGATGCCTTGCAGGACCCATCCCATTCGTGTTTCCCTTGCAGCTTCCACCCAGTCCAAAATCCGTACCAACTGAGCTAGTCCTCTGGAAGTACCAACTCTGCTGGGTTGGGGATACAACTGCTGGCATTTTTTATTTACATTTTTTTCTGCCAGGTTCTTTCCTGAGACCTCGTTCCTCTTGGATTTATTTATTTATTTTTTTAAAATCAATCAGCAGAGATCCAAGTTTCCATGTAATTCTGCGTTTCTCTTATTGCGCAAGATCATATTCCGGTTGCCGGGACGACCCTGTAACAAATATACTGTACTGCGTAAGTTCTTTTTTGGAACAGAAGTGTTTTTTCAGAATTATTTATTCTTTTCCTTTATTTTAGATTTTCATTAAGAGACAGAGACAATGATTACTGCAAACCATGCTTACTATGACTGCTAGGCTATACAACTATTACTAATACAGCTTACAACTAAGCTTTTCTCAGAGATAAAGTTTACCCCAGTAGATATGCAGTTTTCCCATGCTTTCATTGTTATTAAACTTATGCTTTAACTAAGTTAAAACTTTATCAGGGAAGCAGTATTATAAATCTGAAGCATTGACTGCTAAACATTTCTTCTGATTTTCAGCACAGAACCAGTTCCAATAGTTCTACACCCTTCCACAAATAGAATCTTCAATATTTATAATCCCAAAAAGAAACATCCTAAACTTGACATTTCTGTGCAGGGCCTCTCCCTTTTCCGGAGAGTTTATCCCGATCCCGATCGGTCAGCGTCACTGCCCAGGAAAGAAGCAGACACTCCCTGAGGCAGCTCCACTCCCTGCCCTCTCCCGACTCCGCTTCCAAGAGACTCTTATCAGCATTTAGAGAGCGAGCGAGCGTGGGTGCATGAGGGGGAATCCGAAACAAAACTGTTTAGTCTGGAACCAGACAACAAATGAGCCAGCCTTTGGGTTTGTGCATTTAGAAAAACTGAAAGAAAACGTAATAGATTCGATGATAACTCAAAACGCTTCGACCTCAAGTCTGAAGACATCGAAGAAGGCTTCTAGTTTCTAGTGATGTTTTCTTTCGGTATTTCAAAATGCAGCACTCAAGTGTTTTATAGTTCTGGATGAAATATGGTATTCGCAAAGCATTTCAACGGTTCGTTTTAATGGCTTGTTTGGATTGGGATCTGTACTGTACCAAAAAGAGAGCCTTTGTTTGAGGATTTTGATAACCGCATGGTATTTACGAATCTTCATAAAAAACATACTGGAAATGTTTTACACTCTCATCACGGAGTTATGAAGATGAAGTTCGGTTTGTAGAACATCAGTCAGCCTGAATATCAGAATGATATCGGCATGGTTCAAATTATAGGTCAGATCTGACTACCAGGGTTTGGGTCTGCTTTCGTTACTAAGATAGCCCACCAAACAGTATATCTGATGCCTAATACAGGTACTTTTTTATTTCATATATACAGAATAATTCACAGTTCGGACCTGGTGACCGTGAATCGGATCGTTGTTGTCGAGATCTCGTGATTAGTGATAGAACAAGGCAGTTACTGTAGTTTTACTCTGGGGTTAATGAAACCGCAACACCAGAATTGGAGCGAAAAGAAGAATCATTTTAAAAACAAGCCTTACCTTGGCTTCACATTTCCTGTGGGTCGCCGTTTTGCACACTGCAGAAAACGGAAAAGAGGAAAACAGTTAACAAAAAGGATCTTGACGAACACTGGTTATCGAAACGCAAGATTGCAGGAGGAGAGGAGATGGAGCATGTAGTGGAAGGTTCACGGGTCAAAAAGGGTAACAGACAGACCAGAAGTAAAGAAAACTTCTTCAATTCATCAAATTATTATTATTATTCATTTCGCTGATGGACAGTGAGACAGTGGCTGAGCAGGGATTTGAACCAGGACCCTCCAAGCCTCGTCAAACAGAGGCATGCAATAATCAGAGAGCTCTCAGCACTCACCTCTGCAGAATGACCCCTGGCTCTCGATCGGCTGCTTGCACACTCCGCACAGGCGTTTCTTCTTGAAGAATTTCTCTTTGAAGGTGTGGGGGTCCCCCTTCCCAGGCTGCGGAGAGGGAGAGAAAGAGGGGGTACAGTGCTTGAAATTGAGGAGCCCCTTATCAAAGTTGAGCGCGTTAAATTTGCACAGCAGTTCTTTCCCGTTTGCTTTTCCCAATGGTTGTACAATGCATTTACAATATTTGATCACAGGCTGTCATGTTTCCTTAATTTGCTTTACCATACGTCTCTGGGATTTACAATGCTCACCTAGGCTTTGCTATAGGGTTGAAGCAAACTTTCCTAATCAAAACGTTTATCGAATGCATGTGCCGTATTCTTCGATTGAATATCCCTCCCCATATTATCAATCAATCAATATGAATAGGACTTTTGTGGCACATTTTTCCTTTTATACTGATTAATAACTGGGACTTAATAGAGCAGCAGTCCGCAGAAGCAACGGCTCCATTGTGAAACTCCCTTTGACTTTCTCCTCTCAGTGAGGGAGGGAGGCACCAAGTTCAACAACCGCAAACCTGCCAGACGCCCGCCCAACTCCAGACCCCATCGAGGGCCCTCCTGCCAGGGTAGGAGTCTGAGGAAGCAGCCCCTCCCGGTCCTCACTAAAAATCAACAGCGGCATTTTCTTCCATACCGTATTCATCGGCACACGCTCTCAACACCTGATCACTCTCTGCAAGGCGCACAGACAGACCTGAGAACACAGACCTCCGTTTTCATAACCCTGCCGCCTCTGTTGAAGTGGGCACAGGAACAAAGAGGAGACGCTGAAATACCAGAGAACCTCCCCACCAGCCTGCTAAACTTTTCGTTTATTTACAGTCTATCCAGCTACCTTGCCTTGGTATATATATATATATATATATATAAAACACATACACACACACACCACACATAGGGTCAGAATTAATATTCTTAACTTTTTAAACTGCACACTTAGTGGCAGTAGTGCAGAGTGCTAGTCCAAACGTTTGTCATTGAATTTATTTGGACTCTTTTAGTATTTCTAAACTTAGCATAACCGAGGGTTTAAGGTCTTGAAGACTCGGAGGAAGACTTACAGTCATTGAATTTATTATTTTAATATATTTAGCACTAGAGTGTTTTTTTACAGTCGTGGGTGATAAATACATGGGGGAGGGTTGAGGCCTGTGTTAGAGTGAGGTATAGAGGGGTACAGATTGAGCAAAAAGCTTTGGATGACAGCAGATTGTCAAAGACTTGCAACTAAGCCAATTAATTTACACGGCGTGAACGGCTACAGGAAATTAAATGAGCTGTGCAAGCCTGAGGACCTCTCTCTGCGTCTCATCCTGTAGCTCCGCCTCCCATCCTCCTTGTTTCTGAAAGGCAGGAATGTTTGAAGAGGTTGTAAAGGGCCATCTGGTTTGTATCTCTGTCACCCCCTCCTCGTCGTTCAGACCCAGCTTGTTGACAGTACCTACGCTTCCTCGCTCCCATCACCAGGGTGTTCCTGTGGTCACTGTGTAGCCACGACTACGCCACCGTTCACTAGCTGGGAGAGGATCCTCCCTCACCACAGCCCACCTGTGTGTAAAACAGCCCCGGCAGGACGTGCCAATAGAAATCAGCTCTTCTAATTAGCGCTGACATTTTTTTCAGATCTGCAGGAGCATTGCTTCAGCTCTGCAAAAAGTTAATTTTCTTTCCAACTACTAAAAGAAACTTCAATGAAAAAAACATTGGGAAAGACTTCCTAGTCAAAACATTTGTCATCGGGTTTATTACGTTTCTCTTAGTGTTTTGAAACACAGCACTGGGGAGCGTGTAATGTCTCGAAGACACTGAGAAAGGCTTCTAGTTTGAAACGTGTGTCATTGAAGTTTTTCGCATTTCGAAATTTTGCACTTGAGTGTTTAATGAAGGATGAAAGTCTTTTTACCACAAACGAGCGATCGCAGAATTTCTCGAGGGACTAAGTAGGGTGACAGCCCCCTGAATCAGCTGATAAACAATCCTTCAATGATACTCCCCCTCCAACAGTACAGTAATCAAGACAATTCAAATAACTCCAGTAATGAAACCTCGTGGCTTTCTGAGAAAGCCAATTAAATAGTCAGGGCTAAATCTGCTACACAAAAACAAAAAACTTTTCATCTTGAATTTCAGGGAAGCATTTCTTTACACAAAGTCACGCTGCAACTCCCATCGGTACGCAGCGCTTGTTGGTCTAATTCCTCAGAGCCTCCTCTAAATTATATACCTGTAATGCTTGTCATTATAAAGATTTAAACCCACAACACGCTCTAATTCATACTGTAATGACTGTTCACAACACAAAAACTTCCCCAAGTCATAAAGCTCCATTATACTGGAGCACAATAACACTATCCTGTTTCCATCACGTCTAAAGTTAAAGTCACAGAATCTCTTTTGCCATGCACTTCTTAACTAGCGAGGACTGAGGATGCAGAGTCCTCATAAGTATATAAAAACACTTGCACACCCCACCAATCAAAACCACAGCAAGCATACTGAATAATAATCTTGTTTCACCCAAACCGACCAATTAGCCCAGACTGTCTCTGTGGCCCGACAGCGAGTCACAGAACTGGGCAACAGAATTAGAAGAGGACGCTGAAGCCAAGGGAATGTCAGCTTAGCCAGGGATTTCAGAACTGGGCAACAGAATTAGAAGAGGACGCTGAAGCCAAGGGAATGTCAGCTTAGCCAGGGATTTCAGAACTGGGCAACAGAATTAGGAGAAGACGCTGAAGCCAAGGGAATGTCAGCTTAGCCAGGGATTTCAGAACTGGGCAACAGAATTAAGAAAGGATGCTAAAGACAAGGGAGGGCCAGCTTAGCCAGCGATTTCTATCCTACTGCTAAGAGGGCTTCAGATTCCTGAACCTCCAGCGCTGTCATTACCAGCACCTTAATAATAATGCGCACTAGTCTAAACACTCCACTCTCAGCTCTCCAGCGCTGTCATTACCAGCACCTTCATAATAATGAGTTCTAGTCTAACTGCAGTGCTGAGAGAAATGTTGTCACCACCGCACAGGCTCCAGTTAGACTGCAGTTGTAAGGCGGATACAATCAATCACTTAACAGCACAGTGTATAATAAATAACTTATGAGAAATCACTGTCGAGGATTAAAATTCCTGTACGTGTTATCCTGTGTACAAAATGAGTTATTTATAAGTTATATCCTCGGTAGGGGGTCTACCCATAGTGGGAGCTTTGCTTGGCAGTACTCTTGTTCCCGAACTGCACTAAGATGGCATTTCGTATACTTTTAGTACGGTGCAGATGGAGCCCAGAGAGTATCTCAGTTCTGTTAGAATCTGAGAGTGCCTGTTTCTACATTACACATCTGTAGGAGGAGGGTGGGGACAGACGGACGGACGGACACTGGATTAGTTCCAGAAAGGATGGGGTTAACATCGCTTCTCCAGGTCTCATTGTCTGAAGCGGTTTCACTTGCAACTGTCCCCAATATTTCTTTTTACGTTCACATAAGAAAAAAACGAATTAATCCCTGTTTTTGGCACAGCATGAAGCCAGATAACACCCTGCCCCAGTGAACAGTCTTTTATCTTCACCGTCTACGGAGACAAAGACAGGAGTCTTGTGATTGCAGTTTTGTAACTCTCCTTAGGATTGAGTTTCACTTCTGCTGGGTCGTGGGGGAGTGGCTATGAAAGAGAACATTCGGGAGGTGTCATGGTAACGCTAGGGGCAGGGGAGGGGCCTAAACACTCAGGTTCTGCTCTGGGATGCTCCCAATGCTTTTAATCTCCGCTGAAATGTATTTCCCAAAACAATGTTCCAATGCGGTATATATATACAGCTATAGAGAACCCCTGGCTATTCTCCCGGAGCTAATCTTCCATAATCGTTCCTTCCGTGCTGAGCTAGTCCTCACTGCGTTTCCCACAACTAATGGGACCGGAGCGAGCAGACAGTCCCCTGGCCCTCAGCCACTCGAACCCATTATCAGGCGGCGATGGTGACCTCACACAGGAAGTGCGTGGGCCAGGTTTACTGCTGTTCAGGAAACGGTCCTGACCCCAGGGTCACAGAGCATGCCTGGAGCTGGGACTGGTCTAACTAACAAGCACAGACAGATCACAAGCTCATTGGACAGCCTGCCCACAGTGCAACGGCTGTACAAATCAGGGGCCATTGGTAACATGAAGAAGCAGATCCCCATGTCCGACATCCACATGGAAAAAAAAAAAGACAGATGCCACCGTATTTCCCCAGATTCTGACACTCTCAATAACCAAAAAACGTCCCAACCGGTCCCAATTCAAGAAGCACTCTAGATATATGTCAAATTCCAACACAAGAGTGACACACACACAGACACACACAGAATCTGGTATTCTCAATGACTTGTGCTTAAAAACAACATCCATAACACGCTTTCATCAAAGTCAGACAAAGCAGTTCTCTTCATCTCTTACCTGCAAGTAAAAATAAAATAAATAAAGGGTGACAAACAGAAGAGAGGGGTCGGACATCCCTGCACATCAAGGTATTCAATAGCAAAACTCAAAAACATACAGCTTGTCAGAGAATTTTACCAGGTTCTTCCTGGAAGAGTTTTACTAGCTCAACACAAGCCCATGTAGCAGCCTGGTGTTCCTGAGGGGCTCAGTTTACTGCAGAAGCAAAAGTCCTTACCGAGCAGCTTAGGGAATGCTTCCACAGGCAGGTTGCTGAATGCCTATCTTGTCGGGTGAACCAGACTCAATATTCCCAACAGAGGCCGTGGAGCTGGACTGGAGAGGCTGAAGCAAGCGGAACATGAGAGCAGCTGACACGTGTACCCTGTTCTGCAGTGCCGTCAGACTGACGCAGGCACGCTTAGCAACTCCTAGAAAAAAATACAGGACCCCCGCCCCAACACCCTGAGCACAGAACAGAGAGGGCATTCAATAAGAACAGGGAGGGGAGACACAGCCCCCCTCAACCACCTCCCAAAATAGAAATAAAATACATATGTATTTATGTATGTGCCAGCCCAAAGCAGCCCCTGTCTCATGTTTGTTTGTGTGTCTGTCTGTGTGTGTGGGTGTGTCTGCATGTCTCCGTGCCAACCAATCAGAGGGCGTCTCGCTCGGACGGAAAGGAATGAAAAAACACATGCAAAATGACATCACCCCGTTTCATGCTCCGTTTCTTTTTTAGACACTGTATCGCTTTTGTTTACCCTGGTCGTCACTGATGGAAAAAAAAATAAAAACAGCACCTTGTATCCTGTGCGCCAACCACTGCATGCGTGTGCTAGCCTGTACAGCATGTGGGTACCTCCGCCAACGTGTGCGTGAGTGCATTCACAGTCCTATTGGGTCTGGCCAGTACCAGCCTGGTGTTCCTGTCTCACAGAGACGCACTGTTTCCAATGTGTGCAGACTTCAAGAAGCAAAAGATTACACCCGTGCTGCCAACTCCTCTCCCAGTTCCTTTCATAACACCAGCTCCTGGAAGAGGACTGCACTTCCTCTCCTCCCTGGTCAGGAAAACAGCGCTGACTGACCCTGGTGTTTATATCTGCCCTCTGCCAACGCTGGGCACTCCATATATATCTCTCTATAGCTCTATATATCCATGTACACATACATCCAGTAAATAATTAAAAAGCAAAGGAAACTTTGCATTGAATCGGCCAACACATGGGAACTTCATTATAAATGAATGCTGCCGTGCTATTTAGGAGAGAGGCACTATAGTTCACTACAGAATTTCATTGCTACTGAGTTTGTCGAATCACGCAAGCACGTGTGTGTGTGAGGGAGGGAGGGAGAGAGTGAGTCACCTCTAAAGCACACTCATCAGATGCAAGTCCGTTGTTTACAGCGAGGACGGAGCGGAATAGTGTGTTCCGGAAGAGCCATTGTCCCTTCAGCACGGCGCTCCAGAGCCAAGTATTTTTAACTTGTCATCGCCATCACCGCCCACGTCTTAAAAATACACCACAGCAGCAGACAAACAGGCTGGAGGATTGGCATTGCTGTGTATTAATATACCGAGTGTGCAGGGGATTACAGAGCTGCTGTTGTGGATCTACAACTGGGGGGTTTGTAAAGGCTGCCCGGGCGGTCCCCGGGAAACTACCCTCTTGTAAAACTAAGTACGTTTTTTTACGTACAGAAAAAATGTGCTTTCACTGGGTGTGGAAAAAACAGGCTGTTATGATGCTGTCTCATTCTAGAAGACAATACCCAGCGGAGTTTCAATGCAGTACCGTTTTCTTCTGTGCGATTTGCCTTTTCCTCCTTTTTTGTGTTACCTTGACTTCCAAAATAACTTCCCTACAAAACTCCAAATCCTGGCTACCTGGAACAGCATTCCTCTCCAGATAACTTCCTCGCCTCCACTTCGAGTTTTTAATTGCTTAGATAATATTATTAAACAAGGCTTCGGCTTGCCTTGATGTCAAACTCTGACACCTGCCTCTTCTCATCTCGGCTGGATCGCCTGTACAAAACGCACCCCGTGCTAGAAGCGCCAGCTCGTAATTAACCCTGGAGGCACCTGTCCTTGTCTTCCTACCTGCTTGCCGACAGTCCTCTCATTCTGCGGGACCTCCTTCCCTTTCGTTTTCGGACCCATGCCTGCGAGACTCCACTGAGTGCTGGGGCTGACAAGCCCTTCTCTCCCCGACTCCCTTCTCTCTTGTCCTCCAGCAGTCTAGGGAAAGCCCTTATCTTGTACAGCTTGGATAGGACGGAGAGATGGAAGACGGAGTTTCCTGTTCTGGTCCTGCTTCCCGGGAATAAATCACTGTCCCACTCCTACTTCCCTTTCCCTGTCCGAGCTCCACATAACATACAGCCGCTTCCCTGTCTCCTTAAATACAATCGCTCATCACAAGATCATGTCTTTAATCTTTATTTTAGTGATTAATGCTGGTCAGATGAATGGTTTTTACACAGATCCTCTCTCTTCCTTTAGAACTGAAACGTGATTGAAGAGGATTGGGAGTACCGTGATCCTTTTTAGCTGACACCTCACGATGTAATTATTGTCCAGCCCTAGGTGCAATGCACCAGTCGTTCACCCTTGCAGGACTGGGATCAAGACGAGTGTTTACAGGGCACAAGTGCACTGAGTCCGGTGAAGCTCAGTCATTCAGGAGCACCAAACCACAGACATAAAACTGACCTCTACCAAGCTATCTTGACACATGGAGCCCAAAAGTCCTGCCATGCCTACAGACCACAATACAAATAATTAGAATAACAATAATAATAATTAAACATAAAACATCATCATTGTCATCATCTTTATTATTATTGTATAGTTTTCTGTGATAATGCATCTTTTAACGTAAATATTTATTTTGGGTTGGTTATCACAAAAAGTGCACCTTGAAATTCCTAAAATGTTAATTATAAATGATCATATAAAATGTACAACAACAATATCTGAATGAATGAATGAATGAATGAATGAATGGACACCTCTCCCTGCACCCCGTGCAACTTTCACAGCTAAGAACAGCTCTATACATTCGGGCCAACTTCATTCCAGCCAAGCGAACTGAAAAACACTGGCAAGCTCAAACGTAGCTGATATACAGCTGCATGGGGAGTTAATATCATTTGGTCAATGTGCCTGCTTTTCCGAGTCAATAAAACGATATGATTCTACTTTACTAAGAAGCCCCCAAAAGAACTGCTGCCGCTAGTTGAACACCATCAGGGCTGATGAAAGATAAACACTTCGATTTGATTGCCTTTAAAAGTTCAGAGATAGTGAAATGGGAGGTTATATTAAGAATTGGTTTTGTGCAGCTACTGGCAGCAGCGGGATCATCTGCCTCAGGGCCAGTAGAAATCCTACTGCTAGTATTGCAAATGTCAAGTATTTTCTTCTCGGGCGTGCGATAATATAAATACGTCTGTTATTAATGATCATATTGAATACATGTATAAACATGTTACCCAACTTTAGTTAGTAAGCACCAAGGGCGAGAGAGAGAGAGGCATTTGATACGCGCAATAGTGAGGGGCGTGTGCCTTTAGTAAATGTTACGAGTGGGCGGTGGGGCCGTGTCCTTTGCAACACATTCAATTACAGAGTGACTTCACCGTTAGAGTCGAGAACCGGGAGCCCGGAGCCCTTGGGGTACCCCAGTACTAGACGAGTTTATAACAATTCTAGATCAATATATTCTTATAAATAGATGTGCAATTCAATATATTTCGATTGTAATTATCATGCGTGCAGACGCTTCTTGTTATACAAACAGAATGCATTGATTGCGCACTGGTTTTAACTGCAGAAATCTCAATAGGTGCAAAACGGATAACCGTAACTTCATACCGGTATGTCGTCTAATTTAAAAGGCAATTCTAGATACTGTTTAAAAAAATAAATAATTAAAAACACAATATATATATATATATATATATTTGCTAAGTTTGTAAAATCATTAAAAAATGCCACTGTACTTGTAAAATGAATAATAATAATAATAATAATAATAATATGCATAAAAAATAACCTCTTCCCTTACCTTACTCATTTCTATCCAGTGAAATTCCTTGCAAGTACAGTCTTAACATTCCCAAATTGTAGAACGCGCAGTTCTACACTTCCATAAGGAACTTGTTTTCCAAACTTTCCCCTGAAACTAAGAGGGCGGGGCTACGGGGGCGGGTTGCGGCGAGGCCAAGAAGCTCCTGCTCACTGATTGGACATCATTACAAATAAGGCGTGCGCAGTTTGAGCAAAGAAGGTGGGGAATCGATAGTGGGCGTGGCATATAGGCGCGTATCCTTTACACTGATTGGTCAGTTGTATAAGTGGGGCGTGTATATTCACTAAGAAGGCACGGTTTAGTGGCAAGTGTTGAAGCCAGGATATTCCTGTCTTCCGATTGGTTTGAAACACAAGCTTAAGGGCGTGTCCCTTCTGAAAGGCTGTTCTGCAAACACAGCACACTCCCTCGCTTTAATTCGCAGATGGAAACTTGCTGTCAGTGTAAGAAGGGAGCAAGGGCGTCTAAAGAAAAGGGGCTTTCTGTTCTTATTTTATTGTGTTTAATATTTAAGTTTACAGTAATTGTGCCTGGCAATGAATCAGCGCCTTTCCGTGCCTCGCGGTTACAAAATGTTTCACTTATAATTCAGTTCAAGAATGCAACATTTTTTTTTTGCAACAGCTAATGCAATCCCCCCGTTTCCAATACAATCTGCACGTGATATAACGCCATCTGTTTGAAATCATTTACTAACGCTTCGTTTCTCACCCCCGACTCTCCTTTTCAAAAGCACCAGTGCAAAGTACCCCAATCAATTACCCAGCAAGTGAACGACAACAAAATCAGAATTCAACAAAATAAATGTGCCAGAAGATCTAGAGACGACTACTTGCAGGTACTAGAAGCTTATTAACGTTGTTTTCTCAAGAGTGGTTTTCAAAAGCCATACCGAGAACCACTTCTTAAAGGAAACGGGGAGCATAGCTTTGATTCAACCCCAAAACATCACTGTTCCCACCGAAGAGACGAGAGGCGCTTCACGATATTAATGTCATCATTACAGCGGCCTGTCAGCCAGGTGCAGGAAACATTGAGCAACTGTGTGTGTTCTGTGTGCGTGCGTGAGTGTTTACAGGGGAGGCTAGCGGCTTATTACTGAAAACGAAACTGACCGCACACCCCCCTGCTTTCCCGTCGTTCCCTGAGCCGAGCGAGCCAATCAAATTAATGGGTCCTGCGTGCAGTTGTGTGGGAGAAGCAGTGTTATTATAGAACAAATCCCATTCTCGCAGCTTCTATTGCCCCTGAACCACCCCGGATACACAGAGCAGGGGCAGCGAGAGGTATTGCTCGCAGATCATTGCCACGCAAGCTCTTTTTGAAAGAGACATTGTCTTAAATTGTTATTTTACCCCACCCAATCATTTTGAGCGGCACTTACTGTAATGACTGAAATATCGCGTTTCTGTTTTGTGATAAGGTGCTTTTACAAGGTCTATTTGTATGCGCTTCAGTTTTAGTTGGTCGTCATTGGCATACGTTATGCAGACCGGATCAGCCGAAATGTCTTCATCCAAGCAAGCACAGCAGTGAATACTGGAAGCAAAACTCCATTTTAAATCGTTTCCAAGGGCAGATTACTAGCGCTGGTTTCTACAGCATTCTGCTGGGAGCAATCACCCACAAATCAAAAACAAACATGGAAAATTACACTAGAAATGGAAAAGATCACGGACTGACTTGTTCATAGCTGAAGGGACTGGTAAAAGTCTGGAGGAAGCATGCTTTAGCGTCTCAGCAAAGGGTCTTGTCCTAATTCTGGTCATATTTCGGACTCACCCACAACACATCAGACTAAGCCAATTTACAGTAAACTAAAATAAAAACCACAAAACAGCATGCTGCCTGAAAACTAAACTCAGGAATAGTTCGAGCAGCTAAAATTCTCCAAACCCTTTGAGACATCAAAGCCCCCTTCCAGCAACCTGAGGTCAGGGAGGAAGGTCAAAGGTGGCATTGCTGCCTGGCAGAAGCCTGACTGACCCCGTGGTGTCATTTGACTTGAATATTTCACAGCAGCATGCTAATGCCGACCTCTCGCATGAACTCTATTACCCAAGACCAGTGGAAGCAGCAGCCGAGAAAGCAGTTTGAAAATCGCTTTGCAAAATAGTTTGTGTGGTCCCTTGCCTTCCTGCCTCTTTGACCCTTGTTACATGAATTGATGCTTCTTGACAATATGTCCAAAAATAAAATTGCAACTGCAAAAAGAATGCATTTGGGATCCAAGGACCGGGGTGTTGTTTGAGACCTCATCGGTCATCCTTGCAGACTGCCAGCTCTGCCTAGAGGTGAAGCTGTGTGCAAGGTCTCCACCTGTTGGCCACGAAATGTACAGGCCCATCACAGTTTCCTCTATGTTGAACACGCACAGAAATATTGCAACGCTGCCTAGCACTCCCACTATTTCTCTATCTGATTTAGACATGAAAAAACTATTGAATACAGTGAATCAGTGAAGGGCTCTTCAACAGGAAATATAGGACAATTTACTGTCAAAAAACCAACGATTGATGCATCCGTACTGCTGAGTGTTCACTGATACATTTTCCAAGCTGTTACTTGTTACTTTACTACACTTTTGTATGATTTCATCGTGATACAGAGTACTGCCGTAAGCCTTTAGAATGGGAGTTAGGCTCATCACACAGGGCCCAGTGCAATCGGGTTTCTTTCAACATGCAGGACTACCAGAATGCATTGCAATGCTTGTTAAAAAACTAAAAAAAAACTAAACCAGGAGCCACATGGTTGCCCCTTTTAGAGGTCTGGCGTGGTGCTCTAGGGCAAAGTTTCTAAAGCCCTGTTGATGTTACAAAACACTTTTAGGAGAGCACGCTGATTCCTTGGCTTGGGAAATCTGTTCCCTGGAGTGACGGAGTCATCGTTTGGCTGTTCTCTCCGTTCCGAGGGCGTGCCTCTCGTTCGGGGATACTGCGCAATTCTAATGAAGAGGAGGAGCACTGAGCTTGGTGGATACACAGTAAAAGCATCAGAGTTTGAAGAATCTGGACTGCGCAGTGCCATCATTACAAACTACCCTGCAGAAACCCAAACAGAACCATTAGCAGATCCCTTTTTTTGTACAGCGCTCCTGTCCTGTATTGAAATCAAAGTCGTTGGCACAGCAGACTGACCCATTAGCTACCCTTTTGCCACCATAGTACCATTACAGATAATTTTGTTAAATTGTTCAATTTGTATTTAAATGCAATCACGACACATTTCTTTGTAAAGGTTATGTAAGTAAATAAAAATGGTTTTAAAGAAATCTGTATTCCTGAGTTTATTATCTGTTCTGCCACGTTCCCCGCGACCTCCCTGGAAATGTGTAAAACTTTAATGACAGCAGCTGCATTGAGGCCCGATCCCCACTGTACGTTCTCATGCCATGACACAATCAGAAAGCCATCGAGCCACAGCAAGCAATGAGTTAGATTGTTCCCAGGCTCCCTTGCACCTCACTCGGGATGGTCCGGTTCCAGGATCATTTCTCAAGTGCTGCCAGTAAAAATTCCTCGGTGAAATATTTTCTCTGGCAGGAGCAGAGTGCTCTCGTCCGCCCTGACAAAAGCGCTTCCCTGCAGCTTGACTGCATTCCTTTACAGATTCAAACCCTCCTCTCCCCCTCCGGCTTGGGTTCGATTCATTAAAAATACACAGCAAAAACATCTAGGAACCTGTTTCAAGTTCAAAAGGCAAATGGTAGCTTTATTATTATTATTATTATTATTATTATTATTATTATTATTATTATTATTTAGAGAAGAATAAAACAGTATTAAAACCAGCACCAATAGCAATTGACCCTTCGTGAAACTAAGCTGTTTTAGGCTAGTTTACTGTCATTAGAAATATCTCTAAAATAGGACTTTATCTCCTACATAGGAGATACTTTATTTAGTTATTTTTTTTAATTGGCACTAGGATGCTTCCGTACTATACAGCTATGCATCAAAAGTACACTTTCTTCTAAAAAAAACAGTGTTAAATAATGCAGAAGGATGTATTTATGGATTGTAAAGTCCAATCGAGTTGTTTATTATTAGTTATGTAACATCACTGGTGCTTTAGCATATATTTGAACCATAAAATGCACTGCATTGCATCTGCTGATTACCTTTAGAGCAACAAAATACAGGCAATAAACTTGAAGGCACCTGTTTCTGTAGGGAATCGCTATGAATGCCAGTAGTTTAAGGATCACTTCATTGGAATTTCCTTTTTTAAGTCAACATTCAGCTAGCGGTCAGATTTGTTATCCTTTTCCCCTCCTATCAAGCGCAGTTTGTGAAGTTAAACAAACACAGAAAGGCTCACGGCAGAGGGGTCGGAGGTGAGGTTATCGGAACAACAGGACCTGAGAAGTGACCATTGCTACAGGGTGGGGTTACTGTTTTAGGTCGAATAAACCCAAATATGGATTTGTTTACAGTAAGGAGAAGGAAAAAAGAAAGGGAACGAGAGAGGGAGGATGAAGGAGCATGAGGGAGAGAGAGAGAGAGAGAGAGAGACTCGTTCTAAAAACAAGTGATTGCAGCGCTTCGAGACGCGAGCCAGATGTTGATGGAACCCAGCTGTTGTTTCAGTTGGGGGTTGGGGGCCGGCTCTCTCGCAAGCCTGCTGTCCTGAGAACGTTTAGCGAATGCTTAGTGAAACGCTGAATCATAAACCTACTCAACGCCCGCCCCCCTCCCCTCCCCTCCCCTCCCCTCCCCTAGAGAATTTGTCAAGCCGCAAGAAGTCATGGTACTGGGGTTAGCTCCTATCCCTAACAGAGACTGGATGTTGATGGGGTACTGCAATGCCAGAACTCTCTAAGGGATAGCAGCTAACCTCAGTGCAGCACCCCATCACTGCCCAGTCTCTGTAGCAGCTAACCCCAGTGCAGCACCCCATCACTGCCCAGTCTCTGTAGCAGCTAACCCCAGTGCAGCACCCCATCACTGCCCAGTCTCTGTAGCAGCTTACCCCAGTGCAGCACCCCATCACTGCCCAGTCTCTGTAGCAGCTTACCCCAGTGCAGCACCCCATCACTGCCCAGTCTCTGTAGCAGCTTACCCCAGTGCTGCACCCCATCACTGCCCAGTCTCTGTAGCAGCTTACCCCAGTGCAGCACCCCATCACTGCCCAGTCTCTGTAGCAGCTAACCCCAGTGCAGCACCCCATCACTGCCCAGTCTCTGTAGCAGCTAACCTCAGTGCAGCACCCCATCACTGCCCAGTCTCTGTAGCAGCTAACCCCAGTGCAGCACCCCATCACTGCCCAGTCTCTGTAGCAGCTAACCCCAGTGCTGCACCCCATCACTGCCCAGTCTCTGTAGCAGCTAACCCCAGTGCAGCACCCCATCACTGCCCAGTCTCTGTAGCCGCTAACCCCAGTGCAGCACCCCATCACTGCCCAGTCTCTGTAGCAGCTAACCCCAGTGCAGCACCCCATCACTGCCCAGTCTCTGTAGCAGCTAACCCCAGTGCAGCACCCCATCACTGCCCAGTCTCTGTAGCAGCTAACCCCAGTGCAGCACCCCATCACTGCCCAGTCTCTGTAGCAGCTAACCCCAGTGCAGCACCCCATCACTGCCCAGTCTCTGTAGCAGCTAATCCCAGTGCAGCACCCCATCACTGCCCAGTCTCTGTAGCAGCTAACCCCAGTGCTGCACCCCATCACTGCCCAGTCTCTGTAGCAGCTAACCCCAGTGCTGCACCCCATCACTGCCCAGTCTCTGTAGCAGCTAACCCCAGTGCAGCACCCCATCACTGCCCAGTCTCTGTAGCAGCTAACTTCAGTGCAGCACCCCATCACTGCCCAGTCTCTGTAGCAGCTTACCCCAGGGCAGTATGTATTATCTAACCAAAACAATGAACTAGAGTTGTTAACGAATACGTTGTTAACAGCTAATAAAACTACAGAAAAGTGCTGCTTAAATTAAAGCTCTGTTTCCTATAGTACTGCCAGCCTGGCAGCACAGGTTCCTGGGTGAAGCTACGCGCCCTGCTCTCGCATTGGACACTGTAACCGTGATCGTGTTGCAGGAATGATGCCAGAGAGGGCTTAGCCGTGCCAGCGCTCCGATAGCTGGCAGAACGGCAGCACTCAGAGACCTCTGCCCTGGACCATGCAGACTCTCGTCAGCCAGGGAGGAGCTACCCAGGGATGTGGAGTAGGGGAGAAATGCGCAAGCACATTCAGAGAGCCCGCATAAACACAGTTGTATAAAACGGAGAGTTGATGGGATTATAGCTAAAAAGTGAGGACTGTTATGTGCTGTAACTGTCTTGATTGTGTCTTCACCAAATGTTCCTCAGACAAGCCTGGCCTCTCTCAGACGTTTCGGATTGCGTTTGGATCGATGCGAATGTTTTTTTAACTGCGCGATTCTGAGGACACGCTGTACAAACGGTTCTCCATCCAGAACAAACTTTCAGTTGATGCCATTATGCCTCAATGCTTCTCAGTTCTCTTGCCCACTTCACAGATCCTGTGTGAGCGCGGCGCGCCTGCCGCGATGCAAACGCATTGCCTGCTGTCTCCTCCATGCCGTTTGCTCAGCTGCACCTCTCTGTCAGCCCCACAGCAGAAAGAATGCACGGAGCATGGAAAATGGGCTCCATCCTGGTGGAGAGGCACAGCTGGTAAATTCTTCACCAGTGGAATAAATCGCATACAGCTCCCATGCAATGACCTGCTGTATTTTCTTATTAAAAGTTTACTGTGGGGTAAAAACACAGCCATGTGATAGGACAGCACAAATAAATAATGCACCAGTGCCTTCATACTGCTTTGGTATCCCCGGGTAAAAAGTGCCTCAGTGTGTAGTAAAGCACATTGAAGATAATAAACCAGCCCCTTCTCAAAAGTATACTGTGATATCCTGTGGTAAAAGCACAGCAAAGTGTAGTAGAGCACAGAGAAGATAATGAACCAGCCCCTTGCTTATTAAATTGCACTTACTCACACAAGAACCGCCACTTATACAATCTCAAAGCACTGAACCCCTTGCCTCTGTGCCATTCACATGCAACAAAACTGTATTTACATCGTGTTTCAAGCAGTGTCACAGTTACAATCCCAATCAATTAGAACACCTGACCACCAGGTGGCACTGTGAGCTATGCAAAAATCCTAAGTAAAATGCAGACACAAACAACAATAAAAAATACATTATTTTAGAATAAATTATTTTACATGCTTAGTATTCATGCAGACTTCTTGGAGACCAATATCAGCTGAGAACACAAGCTCATTAAATAACAGAAAATGTAAGAAAATCCCGTTTTCAGGGATGGCAATAAGACTCCTATTGCATAGCAGCTTTACCCATTCCAGGTTTTAATAGAAGCTTGATTAGCCTTAGTGTATAGGTAACAAGCTCGTGTGTGTCTTATAAAAGTGACAGTAAAACCAGGAATGGATCAAACTGCTATATAATGGGAGTCTTATTTCCATCCCTGCAGTATGTCAACCCAAATACCAGCTACGCCACCCCTGAAAGAGACGGCTTCTTTACACAACCAGGCATTGGTTTCTCACGCTTGGATTTTAAAAATATCCGCTTAGCCAGCAAGACAAGTTCCTCAACCTCACCCTGACAGACAGAAAACAAATCACCGTCCTTCCCCAAAACACTGCAGCCTCCTCGGGTCCCTACCTTGGTGAGCCTCATTTGCGGGTTAGCCGTCTGTCGCCCCTCGCTGGCGGCTGGCAGGGGGCAGAGCTCCTCTCCGCCGCACTTGGAGCTCAGGGCACAACCCATAGAGAACGGGACCCTCTCTAACTCTGGGGCCGAGACGGCTGCTTTCCTCTCCTCGATCCGACAGCTGCTTCCCCTTCTCCCTCTACAAACAGCCAGACAGGCGGCAGGCAGGCAGGCAGGCAAGCCCCTCCTCTCCCCCTTCCTGGCTCATTCACAGTTCAGCTCCAGCAGCAAGACAGCCAGCAACTCAGGGAAGCTTTGTGCGGCTTCAAGTCTTCTAAATGTGTTGAAGCCCGGTTCGGAGTTAAGCTTTGTATTATTTTTAGTTGCCACCTGGTATGCTGTAGGTTTTGCATAGAGTCTAGCATAGGGTTTCGCAAACTGCAGCTGTATGTACTGTATTCTGTTTTGTAGACGCTATTTAGGGTAGTGTAGTAAGGATTCCCATAGACTAAACTGTAGCTATAGTCTGTGTCTGAGCTGCTATTGAGCATAGTGTAGGTTTTGCAGTGTATAATAAACTTTAGCTATCTATTGTCTGTATTCTAGTTCTATAGGTTGTACAGCTACACTGTAATGCTGCGAGGCTTGCAGGTAGAATAGTGCATGTAGTATAAGGAGGCTTATTGTAGAGTTATGATGTTAGTATGTGGATTATCCAAACTGTAAACCGCATAGTGTAGAGTGTGGGGTATAAAGCAAGAGCATTTTTAATCTAGCTGAAGTTTAGTTTGACTTAAACCACACAGTGTCGCTCATAGAGGCTTCAGCTAGACACATGGAGGTAGTTAATAGCCACATGTCGTCGATTTGTAGCCACCTAATGTCTATAGCCCGGAGTTCGACTATAGTCAGATTGTAATCTTTTGCCAGAATTTAGTTTTAGAGACTAACTCCACCGTGGGTATTTTATAGCTGGGATTCAGTTAAAGGGTCTGACTTACACTCTAAAAGTTTGAATGTATAAAATGATCCAAGATTTATAATACCGCTGCGCAACATTAATAAAAGGGATCTGTCAGAAAAGAACATTGGATTATAATTTATTTAAAAAATAAATCTCATTACGGGGGGGGGGAGGATAAATCAGGTTTTATCTGGTTTTAGCACTACAACCAGAACCCCTAGATCTCTTACCCAATCAAGAGCAATGGGTTGATGTGTCAGGCAGGCCGGATACTGGCTGCTGAGCCCCACGCCAGAGACAATGAAACCGAAACCCCTTTTAAGGGAAATTCTTGTCAGGGCTCCAAGCCAGGCCTCCCTCTCTGGGACAGGCAGCAGGGCCTCCAGCAGTAAACAAGAGTGAGCGACACAGGCTGGAATCCACTTCATAGATGGTGCTTTTACCCTCCTACCTCGGGTTCGAGTGGGAGGAAAATATATATATTATAACATTTTGAAAGCTAGTTAGTCGGCTTCCAAGAGAGAGCCATGAAGACAGAAAAAACATTTTACAGCAATCATCCAAAGCACACTCCAGATTCCCATGACCTCCCTGGAAATTAGACTGGTTAAACTGATAATAAAAAAAGAGACATCTTTGACCTGCAAGTCAATCCCAACAGATGACCTACGGGTGGGCAAAGGGGCCACAAGCACATTGCTCAACAGGCAGAGGGTGCCGTTTCCGGCCAGGTGCAGAGCGACTGCATGCAAGCGGAATGCGGCACGGTCCATTAAACGGGAAGCGCGGCGCTCCGCTGGGATCGTTTATTTGGGTTCGGAGGCACCGGCTGCGACAGGTAATAAATTCTTACTGGAGAGGAGATCAAAACCATGTGGCGATCGGACAGGCCGCTGATCAGATCAGCATGTGAACAAAACAGAGAGGGAGGGACTCGGCCAGAGAGCCGTCTAAAGAGTCATAAAACACCGGCCCGTTCTCGTAGAGGAGGAATGAGGGGGACAGGCTCTTAGATTGAATCGCGTGTGGCTCAGCTGGAAGCAATTGGATTAAATACACATGGAAAGCGTCTGTCAATGAAACACGAGTCAAGTGAACAGTTCTGAATAGGTGCAAGAGGCCTACAAAATATCAAAGCCTCAATGGAAAGGCACAGTTCCGATTCATTATTTGATTGCCATAATGCATTCATTAAAAATGCATGGTCACGTGGTGCGCGGGGGGAGACATGCAGGCAGGAGAGTGCAGGTTGGAGTCCTGGCTGCGCAAAGTCGTCGGCCTTTGCTGGGGATTCCGGAGGGATCAGAACATAACTACCGCTTCCTCTTTCTATGAACTACTGCAATAGGCAATACAATGGTTATCAAGTTTAACATTAAAACAACTGTCAGCATTATCCATCCCTTATTGCCAGGGCTGCAGATTAAAAAAAAATCAGAGCGATATGCACGATGAAAAGGTTGACGATCATGACGTATATCAACTATTATAGAGAAAAGAGTGTAAGAAATAGCCAGGAAATGTTTATCACAATTAGCTAAGCAGCTCTTCAGATACAACGCAAAAGTGTGACACACAGATCGACCAATGTACGGATAGGCAGACGCCTCTCTGTATCCCCAGGACAGAACCGCCAAATGACTAAATAATGCTAATACCGAGTTTCAGGACAATTGGATATGCAGGGGATGAAAAATAAAACAGTAATACAGAACAATAAAAATAAAATGGTCTGGTATGTGTGGTCATCTGGCTGACTAACTTGTGTCAACATTACAAAATGTTTTTAAATGTTTTAAACTTGTGCTCTCTACCAGTAATGTTGTCTCCCGAGTCCTTAAACATGCAAACTCAGTGAGGCAATTTGTATTCTGCAGCCGAGTACCCCCCAAGTGTTAAAGGAGCTCCAGAATTTGATGAAGGATTTACAAAGTTTACTTCACTCTAAAACACAGGAAGGGACTCTTATCTGATATACTGGTTTGAAAGTTGGAACGTGATCAGTTGCTGACTTAATAAATACATACCAAGTCCCAAGAATGGGACAAACAAACCACCTGGTCTCATCAGTACAGATTGAAACTGGATCAGCCCTCACGTGTCACAGAGCACTAGTCTAACACACTCCAATCTCAGCTCTCCAGCGCAGTCACTACCAGCACATTAACAATGACCTCTGGTCTATAACAATTGATTCTCAGCTCTGGAAAGGCAGCTTGCCTGGTGGCTTCCTAGTTTGATTTCCTTTCCGGTTGAAGCTTTGTTCTAGTCAGTATGACGGCAGTTCCCTGTTCGTTCCACCCTATTCCTGAACGGAGAGGCATGGTCTTATAACACTTAGGATTTTGGCTGCAGGCAGAGGGAGGTTTCCCAAACTTTATAAAATCAAGAAACATATCTAATAGTTTTGAGCAGAGAAGAGAGTATTATATCCATATCTTATTGAAGTGCTGGTAATGATAGCGTTGGAGAACTGAGAATGGAGTGTAAGACTAGCGCTCATTATTATTCAGGTGCAGGGAAATGACAGCGCTGGAGAGCTGAGAAGCATGTAAGACTAGTGCTCATTATTAAGGTGCAGGGTAATGACCACACTGGAGGGCTGAGAATATTAGGTGGTTCAAGCAAGCAAGAAAATGCTTTTATACTCTGACACACTCTTGGTTAATAGTAGTAGTAGGGTAATGACGCTGATGGAGCACTGGGAATGAAATGCGCAACCCCTTGACTTGGAACAAAAGGGGTAGGTCCAGCTCCTGGTCATCTCCCATGTACAGCAGCAGGGCTCTCTCAACCTCCTCCACTCCGCCTCCCAGGATCAGAGTTCGATGCTTGATCAGCTCAGCAGTGACAGGAGGTGACCGTGCCTGTTCCCTGATCCCATTACCCTGTGCATTCCAGGAAATCCAGGATCACTCCCCCCTCCTTGGAATTCCTTCATTCCCACCACAGGATGAATAAGGAGGGAGAGGGAGAGGGAGTGTTGACAACCAGACCGGGGAAGAGAATGTTCAGGCTCTGGCTGCTCAACCCTGAGAAGAGGTTTACTACACTAAAAGCACAGCAAAGTGTAAAAACATACCTGCAGCATAAGAACATATAGGAGTAGTTATGCACTGAAAAGCCCAGAGAGAACATGAAATGTCTGGATCCTCTACATAGCCCCTTACAAGAATTAGGTAGGGAAATCTGCCCTATACAGAACACACGCAAGAAAGAATACCCTGTGAAATATTGCCATCTAGTGTCCAGAATACAAAGAACATAAACCGCACGCCTTTCACGTGATTCACTTTAGACACCCACGAAGGAAGCAGCATAGAAACCCGACTCCTGCTGCAAACAAATCTGCAGAAGTCAAAAGCAGCAGGAATAGATCCCAGGAGTGCAGCACCTTGCAAGTCCTCTTCTCCACTCTGCGGATATTTCACTTTTCAATAAAATAAAAATAAAAATCATGCCAACACCTTTGGTCTGCTTACTACAGGAGGGACGGGACGGTTGTGGTATGAAAGCAGTGCAAACCGTTTGAAGGGGTCTCCTCCACACCTGCGTCATTTGAAATAATTAACTCTGTGCTTCTGAAAACTTCACTGCAGTAGGATTATCCAGAAGCCTTTTGTTACCCGAACAGCCCCTAGTTGACCTGCCCTGTTGGTCGAAGACGGGTCAGGAACTTGCCCTCAATCTTTGGTGTTTAGAGTACAGCGCAGTACTGTTATATATTTATAGGTAAATTACTCAATCTTTAATGAGATTTCTTAAATTGGGAAAGTCAGATGAAACAACGTCAAGGATGTACTTTGATTACTGATGCAAGACCGATATATTTCAACAGATTAAAACTGCTTAGAAAAAAAAAGTAACTACACACAATACCAAGTTACACTGTCAGCTAGCACTTGTCAACTCTATACAGTTGTATCAGACTCCCCCCCCCCTCCCCCAGGTACAACAAAGTGATATGCATTCACCACTATGAAACCCATCTGTGAAATTAAAACACCACCTGATCAGTCCACAGGCAGGATAGTCTAAAAACAAACTTACACACCAGATTTCCAATGTGTTAAAGAACATCCCACTCAAAAAAATAAACATAATCAGCTAGCAAACCAAAATTAATATTTGAATTTACATGCAACACTTAATTATGCTGGTTTAAAAAAAATAAATAAATCTGGAACTGCTTTAAATCTTAAATTTTAATTTCATTTGAGCACATTCGCTTTATGGGATATGCAGATCAAACCCCTCTACCCCACCCATGTCCGACCTCATAGATCTTTTCAGTAGAAACTAGTTACAATATGGAGCCACTGGGTATCGCTATACAATCTGCACAAATAATGATACCACCCCACCCACCAGAAGCAAACAACAAAACAAAAAGAAACTTGAGGTTATGCACACCACAAATTCAGAAGGATGCTGCCCTCACGTCTACAGCTGGCCTTTGCACAGACAGTCCCAAAAAAATAAAAAAAACACTATTTAGCCAAGCCATTGTCATAAGCTTAAAATGAGGAAAAAAAAATGGCAGGGGGAATCTCAACGTGAACTTCCGTAAAACCAAACTCTTAAAATAAGACGACTTTTGTATTTTACTTGGGGTTAAGGGTTAAACGGACTAAAAACCTTTTTTTAAAACAAGTGTGGCATTATTTTCCAGCAAAATGAAATGGGTGGCCTTTCAGTTAAATACCTGGGAAGTGGTGCTGTATAAAAGTGGATGAAATCTAGTATTCTACTGTAGAAACTAGCTACAAATATATTCATAGACCCCGGATGTGCCCTACACCTCCCACATCAACACCAAGTAAAAGAGCAGGTTAGTTTTGGCTCACTTCACAGCGACAAGCTCTTTCACTTAAAACGGGAGTTCCTAACAAAATGATGTTTTGTTTTTAGGAGTTGGCAGGGGGCTTTTTTTTTACTGGTCTCTCTGGTTAGCATAAACTCAAGATAAAACCATTTCCACCCGTCATTCCCTAGGAATCCTCGTCCTAAAACAAAAAATACAAAAATAAATAACTCCAGAGAAAACCACCCCTTAGTACGGCTGAGTATCAAACTGTTAAAAACACAACCGAGCAGTAATAAAGCCCCCCCCCCCCCCATCCCCTCTCTTCCCCCCCTCCTCCTCCTCCAGTAAGCCAGTCCCAGTCCTCGTATCCATCTCTTCTTCCTTGCTGGAGGCATCGAGATCAGCAACATACAGCAGAGACTGTGAGACAGAGACAAACACACACTCACACTCTCTCTCTCTCTCTCAAACACACACAGTAAACTGGAATCCTGCTGTGAAGACGTGAATCAATCCAAGCCTTGTTTGGGTTCGCTTTAAGTTTTTTTTTCCTCTTTTTTTATTTATTATTAATTATTAATATTTAATCAATTTCCTTTTCTTCTTTAAAACACAAGTCCGTCACTTATTTTTTTTTGTCTTCTAGTTTTCAGATAGAGTCCTGAAAAGAATGGAGAGCAGTGAATCGGTTTGCCTGTGCCGCGGGGGCTGGGTTTATTTTTGAAGCGGTAGGTGGTAGTGGTGGCTGGCGGCTGCGAAGACAGACGGATTTTATTCAGCATTGTCATCCACATCCTCGTCCATCAGCAAGGCTGCAAACTTACTCGCTGAGCTGAACTTCTGAGTGGAGAGAGAGAGAGAGAGAGAAAAGGCAGTGAGTACACCACACAGCAAGAGACGGAAGATGAAAAAGACGAGACAAAAAATTCTTGCTGTAAAGGCAGGTTCGTACTTTAATCCTGCGACCACCATTGAAGGCGATTGCTAGTCTCTAGTCCTGACACTGTCTGCCGGTCCAAGGGAGACTGCTTCACCAGGGCTGATTGTTTTTCCACTCTAGCTGGTCAGGTCGCATGGACCAACTCCCCGCTGGTCTAAAGACTGAAGTATGAACTGGCCTTTACCCAATACAACTTTCTAAAGTTGGGTCGTTATTTTTCTTCTTATTCATAAACTGCTTAACAAAAGCAAATGTTTGATCGCCTGGTTTCACAGGACCCCAATTTCAACACTTCTTACCTAAAGTCAGTCACAGATTTAAAAAAATAAATAAATAAATAAATAAATAAATAAATAAAAAAATTCGGGATCCAATAAGACAGCCACACAATTCCTGGGTTTATGTCAGCTCACTGCACAGAGGAATATTACCTACCTGGTATTTCATTCAAAAACTCATGAAAACATAAAACTGAATGGAAATGGTAGGATTTCAAATCAGTGCTAAAATATTTGAACACCCTCACACATTTGTATTTAATTCAGACACTTGGCATGATGCCTTCAGGGATGTTCCTAGTGGGGGGAAAAAGCCAAAGCAAACACAGACTTACAAATACGGATATTTTTACGAATCATTTTTGTATTCTTTTTTTTTTTAAATCCACATGTCCCTGGTTTTCAGCTGGGGAGCTTAACCCAAAACCAGCACACAAGGTACTTGGATTTAAACACATATGAGAACAGGGATTTTCTGAAGAGTATGGAACAAAACAGCTGATTAATGACCCTGGGACATGTGAATATTATAAAATAAATACCAAGATTGCCAAATGATCAATACATAATAAAAACAGAAAGCAGCTGGTCAGAGGGTACATTTCCTGCAAACTGAAGTATATATTTGGCATGGGAGGGGGGGGGGGGGGGGGGGAAGACCATCCAAATGCATTGGTATTGAAAAGAGAACAAATCGCGACACTCCTCCCCAGATAAACCGTACACATGTGCCTTCAGAGAAGTGAATTTCCCCCTGCATGTAAACAAGGAGGAAGATTACTGAAGTAGTCAGGGGCCTTTATCCCCCCTCTAAAGGCAAACCGCCCACCTCCATCGTAAATGCATTACATGGGCAATTGAAAACAGAAAATAACGGCCCAGAGTGCCGGCTAACACTGCAACTGCCCGTGGCCAGCAGGCAACAGCGAGTTCAGCACAGGCTGCCCCCTGACTGCAGGACTCACAGGGATTGGAGATTCCTCGTATTTCTTTGGCTCAGGTGCTGGTTTAGAGTCTCGATCCCTCTTGCTGTCTTTCCTGGAAAAAGAAACACAGTCTTTAAGAGAGTGTGTCTACTTGGGAGGGGGGTTTGTTTTAGATAAAGTGGCTTCTATAGATGGCGACTGAGCATGCGCCTTCTCATTCTAAAAAGGGGACAGAGCTCCAAGGCAAGCTTATTGCATGCTGGTAGACGAAGCTGGTTTTCCCTATAAGACAACAACATGCTGGGATGGGTGTTTGTGAACGGAGCGTTATCTAGGTTAACCCTAAACCGCCCTTCACTCACACCCCCAGATGGGGTACTGATAACTCCTAAGCTACACTACACACCACACAGGCACACCATGCTAGTGGATGGAACAGCTCCAGGAAAGTATTGCCACAGGCAGCAGGTGGAAAACACTCAATGGGAATTGAGACAAACAGCGGTGTCTCCCGAGCTGTGCATTGCAGTGTTTACGGAGGACTCTCAGCATGGCTGCTACATGTCAATTAAAAAAGGAGATGCAGTCTAACCAGCAATCTGGCAAGAATAAATTAATATATTTGTAGGGCCACTATCTTTATTTAGGCAGGGGTGTAGATAAAACAACAAAGGGGGAAAAGCCCTGCTAGGTTTGTTGCATCCCCATTAGGAATTGCACGGTGATTTTGTGATGAAGACTAGCTGCTACAGGAGGCACCAAATTAAATTTCACTTGCCAGATTCAAACTAAGGACATGAAAAGGCAAAAGTGGTGTGGCACAGTATCTTAAATGGCGCTACACTGCTGCTAGATCCATTCCTGATTTAACCCTGTTACAGTGTTATTTATTATTTATCGTGAAAACCATTTCCCACTTAATATATTGTCACTAGAATATTTTGAAGCTCTCCTCGTCTGGTTTCAGATATCGCTAATCTTGGACCATCTTTCATTAGGTCTTCCAAGACAGGTGCTTAATTCAGAAATACTAAAAAAATGTAATGAAAAAATGTTAGAAGTCTCTCGGTGCCGAAACCAGCCCTCAATTAAAAAACAAACAGGAGAAATGATGCAACTTTCTTCGCTACCTGTTCTTCCAACACGGTACCAGGGTTAATCCACACCTAAGGGAAGCTAGGCTAATCCCCCCCCCCCCCCCCCCCCTGAGATGAGTGGAGAGCTGTAGCTGACCTGTCTGCCTCCCTTCGTCGATCTTTGTTTGCTCCTTCTCCTCGCCCCCTCCCTGTCCCGGGACCTGCAGAGCCCCCCCTCCCTTTCGCAGGGGGTCTGTCCCGTCGAACACCGTCTGACCGGTTCTCATCTGGAATGAGAGCCCGACAATGAGACGAGGCGGCTAGCAGCTTTAAACCAGAGGCAGCGTGCATGAACTAGATATCCCCGAAAAAGACCAATTACTGGCGTTAAAAAAAATAAAAATAAAAAAAATAAAACACTAAAAGAAAATGTCAAGTCTGTCAACCAAATGATGTCAAAGACGGGACACCCAGACCCAAAGATGTTTAACGAGCGTTTTAAAACGATGCTTCAATTTCTGACTGCTGGAAGAAAAGCTGCAGTATTTACCAAGGCACTTTTCTTCATGAAATGTGAAATCTCCAATTCATGCGCAACAGGGTAAAGTTGGAGAACGCTGTACCAAATTCAATAGTAGAGGGAAACCAAAGCTGCAGTTTCCACTGGACCGACCACGTTTGAGAAACTGCGACCCCCCACCCCTCCACCCCACCCGCCCCGACAACACAGAGTTTAGCGAACTGTGGATGTGTGCACACACATTCCTGACCTTAGCGTAGTGTGTGCACAACAGAGATCAAAATTAACCCTTTCTGTGAACATCCGGTGCAACAGCCCAGTTCACTGATCAAGTGGCTCAAACCATGTCAGTGTTTGAGCAGCGGTGTTTGTGTGTTGAATGAAGCATACTGGGGCGGGGTGTACGTTTGAGGTATTTTCAAATGCAGCCAGAATTCGGTAGATGTTGCAAAGGTGTAACACATCACAGGTGTGCAAAGTGCTTGCCAACACAAGTTAAGGCAGGAAAGTCTGTATTGGAATTGGTACCTCTTCCTTTCTGGGACACACTGCCATCGGGAGAGCTTGATTGTCTAGAGAAAAGGGAAACAAGGAGGAGGACAGAGTTTTAACACAGGGAGCAAACTAAGCAAACAAAAAAAAAAACCCACACACACATACGGAAAACTACAAAGAGGTACTTAATTCAATATGTTAACGTGACATTATTCAGCAGGATTCCTTTGTCTTTATGAAGCAAAATGAGTTAATTCTATAGGGTGATGCAAAACTTAGTTGTACACAGACAGGATTTGAGAATCGATTCCTCGATCTTGAGTAGACGGCGCTTATGAAAACAAGGAGGGGGAGAGTAAATTCGTACCTGGTGAAGCTTGGCGGTGCATTGCCGCCGGGCGACACTGGAGAGCGGGGGTCCTGGTCGCTGGAGCCTCCAGACACGGTGGGGCGTTTCACCCAGGCGTTCTCCTTGGGCGGGGGCGCCGGCACTACTTTCAGAGGCAGGGTGTCCTGCTTGGCTGTGGGGGGGCGTGTCCCGGGTGAGGGAGGGTCCTCCTCGCGGTTGAACACCTCGTTCTCCACCGAGCGCTCACTCTCTCTACGGCGTGTGGCTGCGAGGCAGACAGACAGGGGGCGGGTAAAGTGAGATACAGTGCACACATACAACTCTCCACCGGCAGGGACAGTGGACAAGTGACAGTGTTTTATTTTAGTATTTCTAAAATCCAACTTGGCCATTAACATGTGAAACAAACATGCATATTGTATTATGTATGTAAAAATAATGTGATATCTTGCAACAATTGTAAGTCGCCCTGGATAAGGGCGTCTGCTAAGAAATAAATAATAATAATTATAAAGATCACCCGTTTACCATTAGGGCTGTCAAGCGATTAAAAACAAATCACAAGAGATTAAAAACATTAATCTCAGTTAATCTTGGTTTTTAAAATTGCATATTTAATTGATACAATTACTGCATCCATCTCATTTGAGTTTGTTTCATTACTGATATTATTATCATTCACAAAAACAACCCAGCATAAAAAACCTGTTTTCCTATTTCTGGATCCTATTTGTTGGCCCCTCTATATAGTTTTAGATTTGTTACACTCCAGCATTTGCTGTTAAATTGTTTGAACCATCTGCTAAAATCACAAGGGAGTCACCTTACTGCATTTAAAATGATCCGTTTCCTTTAGTTTCTTTTACTCATTATCCACTTTGCAACAGCACTGGTTATAGTCGTGTACTTGGCTTGATTCATGGGTTTGCAGCGATCCTGAAAAAAATTACTCTGTCGAAACTGACGGGTTTCGTTTGTTATTGTATTTTGAGAAGTGAAAGCATGTTTAGCACGCAAGTCTTTCAGTTTGAGTGCTTTGCTACATAATGCGGTTCCGTGACTAATTTGACATGCAAACAATGACTCCACTCATTCAATCCTGGCATGCACGCCAGTGTATTGAAATGGTGCCACAGTGATTACGGTATGCTAAGAGGGACAGAGGAGTGCGAGTAACGTGCGTTAAAATTCACCTCCCAAAAAATTAACGTGTTAATCGCAGAAGCGACTGACAGCCCTAATTTATGTTTAAAAAAAAAAATTGTTTATGAATATGAGAAATGAATGTATATACACACTTACTTGTGCTTTATCTGAACCTGTAAGGCAGTTTACAAAAAAAAAAAACAGTAAACGTCTGACTAAACAGACGTCTAAATAAACACCTGTCTAAAGAATAATTATTTTTTAAACACAGGCTTTCCCAGAGGTTAGTCCCTCAGTTCTAATCACATGTGCGACCAGAAACGTTGGCAGAGCCTTACCACGCCCAGCGGTGGAGCCAGTACTTCCTGGCTGGGAGGACTCGCTGCCTGTCCGCGACCGCTCAGCAGGCTGTTCCTCACTGCGCCAGCTCGGATGTCTAAGGGTGGAGGGTACACAGGTGTTACACAGATACCAGTGCGGCTAGACCCACGTGTACACACAATCATCACACAGCAGATCTTTTCAAACTGTTGGCAAGGCGCAACAATGGCCCAACCTACTAGCCCCTTAGCTCAAACCACTGGCCCACACAGTCAAGATGAGGGTCTGGGAGGGAAGTGATGTAGTCTACATTTAACTACACCACCTACCTCCCAGTCTTTCAGATCTAAATAGCCCACACTGCATCCCCCTCCCAGTTTCCAGCTCCAACCAGCAACCCACACACCTCCCAGTCCGGCAGCTTTAAGCACCAACCCACCTCCCTGCCAGCCCCACAGCTCTACCCCCAAACAGCTCCTCTCACCTCTCCCGAGGCCTGCGCTCGATGACTCTGCCCTTGTCGTCCTCAAGCTGCCTCTGCAGCTTCTCCTGCTCTTTCTTCAGCCTCTCCTCCACCTCTCTCTCCTTGGCCGCGGTGTCCACAGGCTTGGCAGCCCCGAAGATGGAGGAAGCGCGGCCAGTTTGTGCCGGAGGCCCCGCGGTTTCCTCTTCCTTCGGGACGCTGCGGGGCTTCAGGTTCAGCTTGGGTCTCTGCACTGGACCTGCCAGGAAAACACACAGTGAGCAAAAGACCAAAAAATAAATAAATCTAGAAACGTCAGTCACTGAATTTAAGTTTCTTCTTTTAGGGTTTCTAAATTTAGCACTAATAAGTGTTAAAAAACAGGAAAAAAAAAAAAACTGTGTAGTTCTGAAACCTGGTCATTTCAAAAACATGAAGTTCAGGACTGGGTGCAGTGCTAGCGTACTATTCCAGGTAGATCATCCCCCCTTTTCCTCCCTCACCTCTCTCTTCGCGCCTCTCGTCCCTGGACGGGCGCTCCTCCCGCCTCTCGAAACGGTCCTCGCGGTCTCCGTAGCGATCGCTGCCGCCCCGGAAGTCGTCCCGCCGGTCGTCGTAATCCCGTTTGAACCCGCTGCCGAAGGCCCGGCGGCCCCCGCCACGCGAATCAAAGGCTGTCGAAGAGTCTGCATTCGGTTAGGGATCGGCTGGGTCTCACCGCAGTACTGCTACTAAGAAAGAGCTGAGCTCTCATTCACACACACACACAGCGTTAACATAGCCTGGCCTGCTCAGTTGATAAAGACTCTCATTTCACACACACACAATACGGCAAGCCTGCATACAGTCGATGCACTAAAACACACATAGTAATGTCCACACAGCACATCAACTAGCTGTCCTGAAAAGCTGCATTGTGTTTCAAGGCCTTCAGGAGACAGAATGCACACTTTTAGGTGCGAGCAAAACAAAACACAAACCCCACGATTTGATACCCCCGTGTGTAACTCCTAGCCCAGCGTGTTTGACGCTGATTTCACGAGGACTGGTTCACGTTGCCACGCGGGTCTCCGATCCTGCCCCTGGTTTCCCCGCTCTGAACACTGACTGACCTGCTTTATCGTAGTCTCTGCGGTCCCGGTCATCATACCGCTCCCTGAACCGGTCTCTGTCTCGTCCGCCCTCATACCTGTCGTCTCTGCGCGGGCCATCGCGGTCGAAGCGGTCCCGCGATTCTGGGGCAGGGAGAAGGAGAGAGAGAGAGAGAGAGCGAGAGGCGCGGTTACTATCGGACCATCCTTACACTACTTTAAACCTGTTTGGCACGGCACAGTTTTATTCTTATTTCACTCATTGAGATTTATAGACAAAGGTAAGTAAGTGTGTGGTCCGGTGGTTAAAGAAAAGGGCTTGTAACCAGGAGGTCCCCGGTTCAAATCCCAGCTCAGCCACTGGCTCACTGTGTGACCCTGAGCAAATCACTTAACCTCATTGTGCTCCGTCTTTCGGGTGAGACGTAATTGTAAGTGACTCTGCAGCTGATGCACAGTTAACACACCTTAGTCTCTGCTAATCTCTGTAAGTCGCCTTGGATAAAGGCATCTGCTAAATAAATGACAACAACAATAATAATAATAATAATAATAATGTTGGTATCAACAAGCATGACCACATCAATACATGACGTAGAACTACTGACGAAAGAACCAACCAACAGTTGAACATTAACTAATCCTATTGGTAAAACCTACAGACTTGCATCGTGATGAGACGAGCGGTCATTTCAGATTTACCAGGGGCCTGTTTTTTTTTTTTTTTTTTCTGGAAACATTTTAAAGAACAAGGGAAGTTGTCAAATCTAGCAGGGCTAGTGAGAGTTTCAAGCCCAGCATAAATGTATAATACAGGGATGGCCAAAGTTGGCTCTTCCACTCTTTGTTCCAACCCTGTTCTAAATTGTTTAACTGAACCAATTAAACCTCTATCCAGAGCCTGAAGTAGTTCATTATATCTTTTTACCTATTAAACTAGAAGTGGAATTTTTGGGCGTATGAAAAAAAATGCAAACATGTGGCACTAATATCAAAATCCACTAACAATACATACTTTGTATATTGCAACAAGTCGTCAACATTTCTGGAGCAAAATATGTTTTATGGGTGCGATACGCCAAATATTTTTGGTAGCAAATATTTATGGCTTTTCAATAACCCTCCCGGTTACTTACTTTCCCCGAAGGAATCCTCTCCACCACGCCGTGGCCCGGCGTCATCGCTGTCTGCGCTCGGCCTCGCCCGCCAGTCCCCGTCAGTCTTATCAGGACCTCCGTCTGATCGGTTCCTGTCGCGGTCCCAGCCAGACGAGCGATCCTCTCGCTCTGCGGGAGAGGATCGAATACAACTTATTATAACTTACTGTGTTGCATTCACGAACGCAATGCAATTGGATTTTAAAGTCTTGGTTGTCCCAGACTTCTCTTGGCCATGAGTAAGAATGGCCCTCTCCTCCCAGTCCCTTAGCTCTAAGCACTAGCCCACACAACCCTTTCTCCCAGTCACCTTTAAAAGACGAGGGACTGGGAGTGAGGGGATGTAGTCTGGTTAACCACTAGCCCACACCACCATTCCCCCAAGTGTGAAGGGGATGTGGAAACTAAATGGCAAACTTTTAAAAGGACCATGAAGAGTGTTCTATTATATAACACAAAAGTATTGGTTCACATGCTATTAATATTAGAAATAAAAAGTGCATATCAAAATGACGTGGCATGTTCTGTATACCCGATGGAAATCTGCAACTCTGCAGTAAATCTAAACTGCAGACACGTTACAGCGTGACCCCCACCAAGGGCAAACCCATACAGTAGGGGACAGGATTCAGCGAGACACCTTCCTGCTGATGATATACAAGATACAGATCAGCATAATGGGAGGAATGGGACCGCCACAACGTACCTTTCTCTTGTGACTGGTCTGCAATATCCACCCGAATTCTTCGGTTCCCTAGGTTCTGAAACACAACGGGGGGGGGGGGGGGGGGTCACCAGTTAATAATGGTTGTAGCACCACCCCTCCATTTTATTTTAATTATCAGAAACATCCAACCAGGTGAAGCAGTAGCTTCCAAAAATACTAAAAAACTAAATAAAAATCACATTCTGTACTATAAAAAAAGCAGGAACACATGTTGTGTTTAGAAGGGACTGGTCTTGATGGGCAGAATAGTTTAGTTCCCAAACATCTCTCAGGTCTGTAGGCTCTTATATTGTGTCCCTTTTGCTCTGTGATGCAGAATTTCCTGTTGCAGTTTCACCAACATATTCTCGTGATGTTCTTTGGCTGGTAATATCAACAGTCAACCCTACTCCTTTTATAACAAGAGAGCTCAACATGTTGCACTAGAATAAATGCTTAGTGCATGTGGCCCACTGTCCCAAATATTCTGCGCCCCCCTCACCTCCTCGTTGAGGGTCAGTGCTCTCAGTATTGAGTCCACATCATCGAACTCTGCATACCCAAACCCTTTGAGCCGCTCGGGGTTGCTGGGTTCACGGGGCAGACGCACAGCGCTAATCTGTGGGGTGGGGGGAAAAAACAAAACAGAGGCAAGGTTAGCACTCCTCTCCAATTTAAAAAAAAAAACACACTGATTTATGTAGTCTTCCTGTGGGGGCTAATAATGCAATATAGTAATTGGAAGTTATTTATGTATAATTAACTTGCAACATCCCATCCGGACAGCCTACGTGCTTGGATTAAATCCAAAATTATGGCTGCACCATAGCCATTATAAAATATAGCTATGGAAGCGCCATCAACTTTGATTTATTCAGGCCAAAGTGTCTAAAGTCACATGGCAGTCAACTCCCATTTAATTAAATGTAGTATTAAGAATGTGTAAACTTAACACAAAAAAAACCAAAACACACACATATAATTATAAATTATGTATTAAAACACTGCAACTGTATTAGATTGCGTGTGTGCAGAATGGAGAACACTAAGGCCAACCCCCATACCTGGGCTGCATTCACGTAAAATCTGTTTCAACACCTGCGCTGAAGTTGAAGCTGTAAACTATCAACACATCCAAAGCCAACACATCGGGCGAAAGGCTGCGGAAGGTCACTCACGTTGAGCCCTCTGAAGAATTCCTTGATAGATTCCTCCGAGACGTCGTAGGGCAGGTTCCCCAGGAAGGCCGTGTAGGGGGGGCCGCGAGGGAGGCGGGAGCGATCCACGTTGGGCTCGCGCGCTGCGCGCGGGGCTGTGGGCAGGATGGAGCGGTCGATCGCGGGCGCGCGGTACGTGTCTTCTTCGGTGTGCCACGAGGTGGACACTGGGAGTTAAAGAGAAATAAATAAAACACAACTATAATCCCCTCATCACCAATTCCATCCTAGCCCGTGCCTCATTTATATTAGGTTTACTAGGATCTGAACTGGTATGCTCTTGATCATGCAGGTATCCACCACCCTTTTTAAAAGCTGGTGCACACTTCAATCTGTGCGACCGGTGCCAAGGGCGATTTCTAGTCTCTCTAGTCGTGCGATTGTCTGACAATCCTACACATGCCACTTTATTTTCCCCATCTCCACAAATCTTTACTCTTTCCAAACCGTTCCAGCCACGTCGAATTAGTAGCGTGCCCCCCCTGATCACCCCACACCCACCAATCTTCTACCTGCCCCCGCACTCACCATCTCCCTCCAGGTCATCTGTCTCGTCGGCCCAGCTGGTGGGCTTGACGGGCGGGTAGTTTGAGGTGTTGTTGCTCCCACTGTCCTCCGCAAGGAAGTCGGTAAGAGTCAGGGTCTTCCCCTTCTTCTTGTTCTTCTTACCTACACAGAGAGAGAGAGACAAGCAAACACAACAGTGAGACACAGTACTGGCCCACAGCCTGGGGAGAGACAGTATAGCACCTGACGACTCGTCTTCCAGAAAATCTACAGTGCACAGCACGCCCACAAGCTCCCCCGGCCACCACACCACAAGGGCGGAGGGCAAGCCAACGTTATCTCAAACAGCACTGGAGCCCAACCCTCTGCCATCGGCGGCAAGGCCAGGGGAATGAAAAAGCATTTACCACGCTTCCAAGAGATCTGTGCTCAAGGATAGCCTAGAGGCCATAACCTATATATTATAAAAAGACATTTAAAACAATCTGAGGGTTAAAAAAAAAAAAAATCCAAATACACCAAAGTCTTCATGTTGCCAAAGGTATATTTACAAATCAGGGCTGAAAACTGTTGTTTTAGCTTAGTTTATTAAGCTATTGTGTAATACATGAACTGCATATACAGGAGGTCTCACCAGAGAGAATTCATATTGGACAGGGCTGTCTCGCAGACCCTGCTATTACACAAGATACACAAGCACTGTATTCACACTGCTTAGTCTCATCAATCAAGCTTACTAAACCACCAGCTAATTCTTAATACAAATAAATTAGGATTGCATTCTGCATTATTACACAGATAGAATAAAGGAGACAGCAGGTCCTGGGGAGATAGAGCACCATATGGCAGGGAGACAAGCACATGTGCAGCTTCCATATTGAGGCCTGCCTGCTTATCTCAGCTTGCCACATATTGTCCTGGCTTAGCAACGTGGAAGGTTCCACTGCCGAAACTAATCTCCTTGCTTTCATCTTAAACACAACAAGAATAATTCAAGTGACGTTTCCATGGTCCCTCATTAAAATGAGCATTTGAGGTATCACACCAGTATCCCATCAGGACCAGCACCTGCAGTTGCACATCACGATAGACATCGTATCGAGACATTAGGGTACCGTCACACCCCTAATTCTCAACGCATGTGCTCCGTTCTTATCGATGTAATTCGTGTTTCACAAACTCTGATGACACTTATGTCAAATGGGAACTGTGTTTGTCATCTCAGTTTTATCTGGGATGACAAACACATCCAATTGCAACTGGCTCTTTTAATATGGCATGGCAGCAATAAACCAAAGGGGCTTGACCACTGTTTGTGCAGGGAGATGTTAGATGCCATTTGGACTGTGGACAACAGTCATTAATACTGTGCCAAGGGGGGGGGGAATGCAAGTGCATCAAGATGCTGTTTGTACCACCTATGAAAAAGACAAGCTACAAAAGGCAGCTGGGGGAGGGTGGGTAATTCAGTAAAATAAGGTTAATATCTTAAAATACAACATGCCCATTCACAATTTTTTATTGATTGATTGATTGATTATTATTATTATTATTATTATTATTATTATTATTATTATTAACAGTTTTGCTGGTGTCTGGTGCATTTTGCATTTAGGTTTTTACACCCCGACGAAGGCACTTATGTTGTGAAAACCTTGGTGATATGTATTTATGAATTGAAGACACACATTTCTGGAGTGCAGTGGCGTGTGCAGTTCTCTCTTTTTCTATACTGTGTCTTATGGCTTCAGCCTTGAGAACCCCTTCCGCTCTACTTTAATCCAGCCGTAGACATTTGAACACCAGGGCATGCTTTCTTCCAGTCCTTAAGTTATGCAAGATGATAAAAGGCATATCAAATATGGCTTTGCCACCCCACATTCAATATGCGGGTAACGACAAGATAAACCGTATCCTCTTCAGAAGCACACTGCACTGTATAGCCTACGCTATACGCAGAGCAATCCAAATAATTATTTTACTTATCAAGTCATTATTTCATGAGAAGTGTACACAGCAATACACCGGGCAAATACTAGACCTTCCCTGCCAGTGCTTTAGAATAGATTCCACAGTCCTGTACAACCCAAGCCTGCTAATGAAGTCTATATTGTAGAGATGGTAGAGATTTTATGGGATAAAAGAGGAACGAAATAAAAAAGCTGCTTCCAAATATTAAGCCCAAGTCAATATTTGTGGCCACCACTCCTTAGGGTTTGATAGCCTGGTAGCCACTTGACAATGCTGCAGTAGGGAGACCAAATGATGGGCAACCGCCGACATTATCAAGGCTCACAAAGGGAATGTTTGCTTGCAACAGCAGCATTATAAGAAAAAGCTGTACAAAAGTAATGAAGCTACAACTGACAAAACAAGAGGCAATAAAAACTGCAAGCACAATTTATACACTGCGCTAGGTAGTGGCACTGCACAAAGGGCAATTTGTTTTTATGACTTGATCACTTAAAGCAGGATAAAAAAAAAAAAGTTCGGTCAGAGAGCGAAAGCAACATTGTGTTGACAGCGAGCGAGGCAATGGTTCGTCAGCACAATCTGTAAAGAAATTACACAACACGGTGCAAAGACGTTGCGATGCCAGAAATGCACTGGACTGTTGCAAGTTTGCGACGGCATGTTTGTTAGTAAATAAATTAAAAAAATGACATTGGTACAGCATTTGCATTCCAGTTAAAAACAACAAAAAAAGCCTCCACTATTAAATAAAGCCCAATGCTTAATAAAATTGCCCACTCCCTTCCATTTTGTCAAAATGGCTTAGTCAGGCAGTACTTTACATGCGTGGCCTGAATGCAACTAAATTTCACAAATCGGTTATAGATACTGTACAAGATATGAAACAAAACCGACAGCACACAAAACGTACACATCACTTACGTCTAACGATTATATATATATATATATATATAGAGATATATAGATATCCAGTAAAATCGCGTTGTTTTTTTATTTTGCAGTTTGCTCGAAAATGTTTGTCTCCTCGCTCGACTCAATGAACACGTCTAGACAGAATTGCGCCAACATCTAGGTATAACTAAGACGCAGATACGGTTTAAAAACGTCTACAGCGGACAGGCAAACATTTGCTGACGCTGTGCGCCTGTTACTTAATGGTCAGGGGGATTTTGCTATGGGTATATATATATAGGCCTACGCCATTGATTTTAACAGCTACAGCAGCATCAGCGCAGTCTTGCTAAATACTGGCCCCTTATCCTCCTCAGGACTTGTCCCGGGACAGTTTGACATGCGAGTCGCTATAGCGACGACAGAATGACCACGGGTCGGATCGGGGAACCTGGGTGCCCTATTAACACCCCACTTTCTAAATCCGTGCCTCCCTTGTTCCTCTCCCCACCCAAGTTACACGTGGGGAGTACCTCACCGCCCCTCACCCGTCAGCACACGCCTGCGCTGTAGGGCGACACGCAGCTCGGCGCCTGCGCCCTGACCCCCAGGTCTGGAGGACACAATACGGCAAGACGGATCACCAGCCTGCGCAACAACTAAGCGGCAAGGCGGGACACAATCTAGCAGCCTCAAGCGGGATCTCTATTTGGCAGCGACCGAGAGGCGCCTGCGTACTGCGGCGCAGATAGGAGGGACAGTATCCGGCAAAGCGCCCCCCACCTTTCCGTCTCCCCCTCGGCTCGGCCGCCGCGTCTATTGAACACAAGACCACAACCTTCCCCGCCCCGGTAAAAACACAGACCGGGATTTACACCCCCCCTCCCGCCTCAGACAACACGTTAAACCGCGTCTCGCAGCGGTGCGCCGCGCTGCTTCTCTCCGCGCCCCGGCCCGGCGCGGCTCCCTCACACAATCCTTACCTAAAGCCGCCATGATGCAGAGTGAGTCCGTGTCGGAGACCCGGATGGAGGCGTCGCGTGCTTATCACCGGGAGCGCGCCTCTGTGCCCGCGGAGTCGCCACCTGACCCTGCGCCGACCAATCGCGGCTCGACTCGGGAACTGCGGGCGACATGTGAAATATCACACGCTGACTGCACGGCGATACGGCAGGCCAGCTGGGTCAAACATGCACCGCGAACGACACGTTTCCAAATATTCGCTACGCCTACTCATTTGGACCAATCGGAGCACAGAAATGTCTACGCGTACCAATTTTGAATTGGTACTATTTCCTCTAGTCATTTTACATCAGTGGCTTATCAACGTATTCGCTGGTAATCGCTTAATATTATGCACGACGTAATTGGCAAGGCATATAAAAATATTATATTATACAAGCTGAAGTTAAAAAATTGGACTTTGCATTGGATCATTATATAGTACACGTATACTTACTTTAAATATATTGGCTTTTATTTCATTTCTAAGAACTGATTAGCCCAAATGTGTACGTGTAGTAAAAATAATATCAGGTGTAGTTAACAAAACGCGTAGTCATTTATTTGAAACGTGGAACAGTAGACGTTTTTGACCCAGATGGCCTGCCATACAGTAATAATAACCAGGCGTGTATTATACTGGAAAACCTTATTGTATTTTATGGGTTTATGAATAAGTGAGAAGGTAAAGATAAGAGGGTAATGGCATATATTTTTAACGGTATAACTGCTTAGAATAATACTTAGTTTAAATGTTACCAAAGTATTTGGTTTTATTTGCTAGTTTTATATCGTTACTGCGTTTCATTCCCTTTGGAAATGGCTTTAAAATTGACATATGGTTTGCGCATGACAGTGTCGTCTTTTAAATAAGAAACATCCGCCATTTATAAAGTATAGCTATAAACCTATTTAATGAATGTATGCCGGTGGGTGATTTTACACTGTATACACTGGTTATCAAAGCTTGGTAGTTCACAATGAAGAAATCTCCATTAACCGTCATGTTTCGAGTCTATTTCACCTGGCACTGGTTTCCAGTGACCTTAAATGTAACTCCCCCGCCCCCCTTACAGTATTTTTTAAGACTTTTCCTAGCTTGGGGTCACGAACTTACAAACAGAGAATAAGAAGTCTGATACGTTTATTTTTTATTTTTTGAACTGATCCAAACATAATGTCTCGGGTCACCCGAGGTGTTTATTTATGTAGCTTTGTAAGCCTGAAGAAAATAATCATTATTATTACTATTATTATTACATTTGTAATGTTATTATTATGTCTGGAAATGGCTGCGCCTGTCTGGAGAGATGTTTATAAACAAGGTTTCTACAAATGTGCACAAGGCAGAGGTTAGCAGAGGCTCATTTTTTTCTGCCAGTAACAGCATCTCTCTGATTAAGACGTTCAGAAATAAGCAATTGCAAGTGGATATCAGACAAAGACATGTGAGCAGAGCTGGACGGAGACTGTGAAGCGGACAATAATGGTGATGATTCTGATGACCAGGAATCATCCTCTGGTGAGTCTGACGATGCCAGCACTGAAATCTGCCCTGGCGTCTCCTTCAACATCAAAGGGAAGAAAATCAAACTCTCCACACCAGCCCAGCTTCGAAAGTGGATGAAACACTCCGATCAAACCATGGGAATGAATCAAGGTAGGCTGTCAAATTCCAATGTGATCGAAAGGCGTGTTCTTGGTGCAAAGTGAAAGGAACTTGATCGTGTTGAGATGCATGCACAGACTAATCGCTGGAGTATAGAGAGCCAAAGGTGAAGCAACTGCTAGTCTGTGGTACACAGAAGAGATGTTTATCGATTCACAATCTGTTTGAAATTACACCGGTTCAATACGCCCCGAAACTTTAAAGACGTACATAAATTCTAACTTATGTACGTATTAAAACTTAAGGTATTTGCTTACGATTGTAAGTCGCCCTGGATAAGGGCGTCTGCTAAGAAATAAATAATAATAATAATAATATATTTAATAAAGAAGAAAAAAAATCGAAAATCGCATCAACATAACCTAATCCGAGCAAAGCAGAACATTGTATTTATACATTTATCCGCCTACAGGACCACCTCCCAAGAACACTTCGCCTAACAGAACACCCTTGTGGTGAAACGGATTTTTCCCATTGGAGATCCTAAAGGAACAGGGACTTCGCTTAAAAGAACACATTATTTGGCACCGCTAGCGATTCGATCGCAACTGATAAAGTACTGTTTTGAAACCTGATAACTCATCATCATCAAACTTAAATTCAAATGCCTTATTGGTCTTTTTAAAAGCGACTTGTCATCGCGAGAGTGTCTTGAGGCACATTGCTCTTGCTACAAAAAGTTGGAAATTGTTTGAGCGTTTGAAAAAAAAAACAAAAAAAAAAAACACCTGAATCAGACACACGCAGTCGAGCAATTTGGTGTTTTCCGTTCTGGTGAGTCGCTTCACCATTCTGTTAAATAATTTTGTGCGTGTCTTGAATATTGCTCCTGTACAGGTATTCATAATGAATCTAGAGCTGCTGCTGCTGCTGCATTTTTTAACGTGTGTAAGGGCGCTGTGTTAATTTAGTTTGACAGTTTATTAACGTTAGTTTGTCTGTTACTTTATTGTTATGTTTTATTAACATACACTTGCCTATTGCTTTTATTTTACTTATTAAGTTCATTTCATATGTTGATGCACATGCGTCAAGTAATACATTTGTATTTATTTATTCATATTGTGTCGGATGGTCAACGCCGTCTTAAAGAGCACTTCGGTTAAGGGAACACTTCGCTTGCTTCCCGAGAGCGGGGTTCTGATAGCCGGAGACTACTCTACTAATTTAAACTTTTAAAATTCAACCCACAATTTATAAAGGAATAGTGCAATATTTATTTTCAGCCACACGAGGGCAGCCTACCCCTTCTTATTAGGTCATCGATGCTAATGCAGTTGCGACAGCAGAGTCACTAAGAGAACTTAAAACAATGGACTGCTGATTAATTGGTAACCCTACTTAAAATTCCAGCAACTGCTGGTCAGCGGGTGACCGTGCTGCACCAACCGAGTATTCGATTATTCGGACCAAGCCCTCCACAGGTAAGGGTCAGTGGTGTTTGATTAGGTCCACTGCACAGTTGCATTTAATAGTTAATGATGGATTGTCATGTTATTTTTTTTTTTTTTTAAAGACGCTTTACCGTACCTCTCTGTGTGCTTTGCAATGCTTGCCTACACTTCCCCGTGCTTTCACTGTGCTTTATGACACTTTGCTAACATTTTATCATGGAGATCTTTTATCAGAGGGTGTACCTGTGTATGTCTGTTAACAGTAATGGCAGAAAAACTGCAGCCGTGTCAAGGTAGACGGGAGTGGTCTGTGACTAATGCAAGAGAGGAGATTCGTTAACTGTTGTGGCTGCTTCTGTTTCTCAGTGGGACAGCTGCCAGGTGAGTGAGTGTCTGTGAGAGTTTGTCAGTGACAGGTGTGCAACAGTGTGTTGTTTGAGCGTAGGTGAAGATAGGGGGTATGACTCTTGTTATTGTAACTCATAAATTACTCAGGAGATCTCGAGAGAGCAGTAAATGGATGCTTCAGGGTTCACTGCTGGGAAGAAATACCCCAGGCACATCAGACATGCAGGTGATAAGGACCTTGGCATCAACACTTTGATATTTATTACTCATGCTTGTGGTATACCATTATGATAAATCATTGCAGAGTGTGGTAAACCATGGTAAAGCACAGTAAAGTACGGTAAAACAAATACACTGAAAACTAGCATTAAGCACAGTAAATTACAGAGAAAAATAAATAAATAAACAAACTTGAGATGAACAACTTTTTATTTATTTTAATTTTTTATCTTGTTGTCTCGACATACCGGTTAGACACTAAGATCATTTATCTGGTCATCTGAGGATCTTGACAGAACACATATTTCATGCTGTTTTCTTTTTCCTTAGTGAGCCACCTAACAAACAAAACCATTGTGGTTTTATAGTAAATCAGGTCCCTTGAACACTGTGAACTGGCAGATAGTCTCCACAAGGTGGCAGGCCTGCTGCACGTTTGCAAGGCTGTTTCTGGATTCCCAGAAAGCATTCCGTAGCCTGTGGACAGGAAAGAGATTCTCAGTTCAGGGCTGGAAGCTAGTTTATCCTAGCTCCTTGATTTAAACACCTCAATGGTTATACTGGCTCACTCATGAGTTAGTCCATTTTCAGTGCTATTATCGACACAGAGTTGACTTACTGCCTGTGCAACCGGCACTAGGACCCCACCTGAAACACGAAATTCCCTCTGGTGCACCTAGGATTTTTTGTGGTGTGAGATGGGGTCCTAATACTTGCCACACTAGGAGTGAATCTGTTCAGTGTGGTGGAGGCAGGTTCAAAGTGAAAATATAAATGTCTGGAAATGAACAGGCTACAGAAAAAGTGACTTTTTTCTTTTTTTTTTATGGTAACTACCTCTTTAATGCCAGCCTGTATAATAAATACGTTATAGCAGCCAGAATCTTCTTGTGAGACATGTTTCCATTTCTGTATTTAAACAAAATTCAAATCTAGATAATGTAGTCGAAAACAGAAACTCTGGCCTGTGGAATTCCAGATGTCTGACTGTTCTGTTGTCCAAACTTCAACCCGGTTTCCATGGAAACACATTCCACTGACGGGAAGAGATTAAAAAAAAAAAAAAAGAGGTGAAAGATTTTCAAGAGCAAGGTCAGCCGCTTTTTCATGCTAGGAGGACCCATCCCAGCATGCACCTGGGCTAGTAACTCAAAGGGACCGAAGAAGCAATTCATTTTAGTAGAGGACATTGTAAAGCAATATTTATCTGAATCAGCTTTGATGTGATTGAGTAAACTGTTTAATTATTTAACAAGAAAGATATGGTTAGCTGGAGTATATATACAGTATATATATATATACCTCCGCTACGCTCCCCTGTCTCCAGAGCCCGCTCCTTCTCCACCCTTGCTCCGCAGTGGTGGAATGACCTTCCTACAGATATCAGGACCGCCCAGTCCCTGACCACTTTCCGGCGCCTCCTTAAGACTCACCTCTTCAAACAGCACCTGTAGAACTCCTCTGTTTGTATCCTGGGACACTATCATGTAAATGTGCTTTATTTTGCTCTTATCTGCCCCCTATTTTACTGCATTTAATCCTGTACTTCAGAATACTGTAATCTGCCAAGTGTTTAACCTGTAGTACTATTTAATCACATCCTGATGTAACTATCACTATTTAATCATATCCTGATGTAACTATCACTATTATCTGCTGTATTATTGAATTGTGGTTTGTCACACTTGAACAAAAGTTATTGTATTTCTTGCTCTTATTGTATTACTTGTATTGTAACACTTGAAATGTAATGGATAAGGGCGTCTGCTAAGAAATAAATAATAATAAATAATATATATATATATATATATATATATATATATATATATATATATATATATATATATATACGTATAATATGTATATATATATATATATATATATATATATATATATATATATATATATATATATATATATATATACAAACACACTTTCCCTTGACAAAGGTATGTTAAACATAATGAAACATTAGGAAATTCTCTTTTGAGCAAAAACTATATATATATATATATATATATATATATATATATAATTTTTCCTAGTTAGTTTACAACAGCTTTACATTAATATTAGATGCTGTACCACACTTATAGATATATTGTTTGTTTTTATTATAGCACAGTATTAGTAAAATGTATAGGACAGTCTACAAAGAACACTGGAACTATACTAGGTAAAATATTTACAGTGACAATTCTTTGCCATATAACAGCATGCTATATATTGTTTTATTGCACACAATTCTGTGTTAATATACGGCAATAGTACAACAGTGTCTTAGGATTTTGAGCAAAGGCAATGAGTGCTGTCCCTAGCTGTGGTAAAGATAGGGTTAACTCCCAGAAGCCCTCAGGTCGACCTTGACCAGCCTGTTGTGGGTGGATGTGTATGTGAATGTGTCAGAGTGTCCTGTTACCTGTCTCAGGTGCAGATAACACCCTGACCCTCATTCATCTTCGACTCTCTTTTACAGAAATTAATCCTCCGCAGGAATGCAGAGTGACGCATACAGCCAGCCAAAGGTCATGGAGCCCGGGCCCTGGTTAACTGGGACACTTCTTTGTGTAGAGGCCCAGGCCTCGTTGCTAGGGAGCAGGCCTCTTTGGAGGGGGTGGGTTCTACCCGCCTGGAAACGGCCAGCCAATCAAAGCCCTTGGGGTGACAAAATTCTAAAGCGGTGTGTGTGTGTGGGGGGGGTGTGGGGGTGTGGGGGGGGGGGGGGGCGTAGGTGTGTCAGAGTGAGTTGTTGTGTGGGTATGATTTCTACCTTTTGTGACGTGTTTTTTTTTGTCTGCAGTGTTAGGGAAAAGACTGGGACAAAATGCAACAAAAAATAGAGACACTTCAAAGGATTTTTAATTTAGTCACTGGGGTTCAGAAGCATACACCTGCAGTTCATGGCACAACTATGCAGCTTTGTGTGTGAGTGCTCTGAATGAATAATGGCTTTGTCACCAGATACATAGGCGCTTTCATGTCCCGCTCAGAGCATTTTATTGTGCTTTACATCTCCTGCTTCAGGCTACAGGCGTTTTAAAGCAACAGTCTTTCAGATTACCTCATCCATTGTATTAGTTTACATAGTAAGCAAATCAGCTCACTGTCTGACTGCTTGAAGAAATACAATTTTTTGGGGATGGGGTGGGGCGTTGAGTTTAACACAACCTACCTGTAATGCAGGAACAATTAAGTCCCTGACAGAAGTTTGTCCTGGTACGTGCTTGCTTTTCTCATTCTGATACTTTGCAATAACCATAGTTTACCATGGCTTTCCACGTCGTTTCATTTGCTTTGCGATGCCTCTCTGGGCTCTCTCGCCTGTGCTTTATCAAGCTTTCACTGTGCTTTATCAAGCTTTCACTGTGCTTTATCAAGCTTTCACTGTGCTTTATCAAGCTTTCACTGTGCTTTATCAAGCTTTCACTGTGCTTTATCAAGCTTTCACTGTGCTTTATCAAGCTTTGCTGTGCTTTATCAAGCTTTCACTGTGCTTTATCAAGCTTTCACTGTGCTTTATCAAGCTTTCACTGTGCTTTATCAAGCTTTCACTGTGCTTTATCAAGCTTTGCTGTGCTTTATCAAGCTTTCACTGTGCTTTATCAAGCTTTGCTGTGCTTTATCAAGCTTTCACTGTGCTTTATCAAGCTTTCACTGTGCTTTATCAAGCTTTCACTGTGCTTTATCAAGCTTTTACTGTGCTTTATCAAGCTTTCACTGTGCTTTATCAAGCTTTCACTGTGCTTTATCAAGCTTTCACTGTGCTTTATCAAGCTTTGCTGTGCTTTTACTGTGGGAAACTGTTAGAAGGGACCAAGAAACAGCAGAAATCATAAACATCTGACATAGTCACGACAAAGGATTGTGCCGCCTCAAATTTACACAGGAGAGAATGGCAAATTCAATGTCTGCAGGCTTATCCAAGGGCAATGAAGGCTTTGAGCCGAGTGATCAAGATGATTAACAGTGCCGACATAGCCTCCCGTCTCCACTGATATCTTCAGATCCTAATCAGGTAGAGAATGGGGGCTGTTTACCCAAGAATCAGTGCTGAAACTCAAACAAGGTAAATAACAAATACTGATGATTGTGGCTCAATTAAACAATTTCTTTTGGGCGGGACCCCATGTTTTGGTTTTGCAGGTGGAAACACCAATATATTTGAAAAACCTGCCCTTTCCTTGACCACAGCCAGTGGATTAATGGGCAGCAGTGTGGAGTAGTGGTTAAGGCTCTGGACTCTTGACCGGAGGGTCGTGGGTTCAATCCCAGGCGGGGGACACTGCTGTACCCTTGAGCAAAAAATAATGTAATTGTATGTAAAAATAATGTGATATCTTGTAACAATTGTAAGTCGCCCTGGATAAGGGCGTCTGCTAAGAAATAAATCATAATTGATGTGGTCCTTTTTGGCTTTGGAGATCTTCCGGTAGCGTCTGAATTCAAACAGAGTTGATTGTCTCTGTGTGTTCCTGTGAAACTCGGCCTCAAAGCCGCATGGACGAGTTTTAGTTTTTGAAAAAGGAAACAGACCCTGGGCTGAGAGGATGTCGGTTACAAATACACAGAGGAAAAATATTGTAGTCAGTTGTTTTCCTAACAAGAGTCAAAATGTTCAGAAATCCTTTCACTCACCAGAGCACTGCAATGCACTGCAAATCACTTCCATCAAAAGGAAATGTTGACTATTAAATAAAAAGTACAAAAAACAAAAAGGCCCTGGGTGTGATCTTGCGTAGGATGACCATAGGCTTCAGGATCACAATGCATTCAGGTGCTTGCAGTCCTGCAAAGAGGCAGGTACATGGTGTAGTTAAACACAGTTGTTGACTTTCTGTTTCGCTGCATGAATAAATGCATGCATGAACAAATTATTTTATAATAAATATAGTAATTGGTAAATGCAGAGGAAACTGCAAAATTACTGTACCAGTACCAGTCAACTTTTAAACTACAATGGTAAAGAGCCGGGCTCATCTGCATTCATGGTTTTGGACAGGGGACAGGACAGAGTATGTAACGGCAGTGTATCACTCAACACTGCCTGTTACCCCCCTCTCTCCCTGTGCTTCAGTGAAAATTGCTTGCAGGAGGCTGCAGTTTGGAGATATTTTCTAAACAAAAGAAGTCATTCAAGAGACTTGAGCAAGACGAAAAGCAATTAATAAGAGAAGATTAGAAAGGACAGCCTCGGCAGTGCCCTTGTATTTCCTCTTCATCCTCCATGCATTCGCCTGTCAAGAAGACGCCCACATGAAAATCACTTCGCAGGTCAAAGAGGTCAGGGATGGAAATTGAGGCAGTTTGGCTACAAGCCGGGGACTGCACTAGACAAACAGGTTCGGGGGATGAGAGCAACCAACACAGAAAAGAAAAAGATCCCAGTGAAACTTTGCAGATGAGACAGAAACCTGGCATGATTCTGACTTTGATGAGGTGTACCGGCCATACCCCTGCCTCTTACTGTATAATGTATAATGTGATATCTTGCAACAATTGTAAGTCGCCCTGGATAAGGGCGTCTGCTAAGAAATAAATAATAATGATCTTACTGTGTGGGGGCTATTCATCGTGGCGTCTACTTGTAAATCTTAGTACTCTCCAACATTGTTCTGAACCTTAATGATAAAGAGCACTAGTCTAAACACTCCGCTGTCATTACCAGCACCTTAATAATAATGAGCACTAGTCTAAACACTGCATTCTCAGCTCTCCAGCGCTGTCATTACCCTGCACCTTAATAATGAGCACTAGTCTAAACACTGCATCTCAGCTCTCCAGTGCTATCATTACCAGCACCTTAATAATAATGAGCACTAGTCTAAACACTGCATCTCAGCTCTCCAGCGCTGTCATTACCCTGCACCTTAATAATGAGCACTAGTCTAAACAGATCTCAATCAGGTTAATGTTTCATTGAGAAGTCATTGCGTGCTGAGTGTTAGAACAAGAAGAGGAAATGGGACGGCAAACCAAGCAGAATGATTTCCCCCGCAGTTACACAGGCAGTGTTATTTCAGCAATGTGTTTCCAAGCAATCCCAGTTACTCAGAGACTCTGTTTGTCTTCATTTCTTTGTTTTGTTCAGTCGCCAGAAAGCTCTGTTAATTGATCCCCCTCTGCTTTATGTCAGGCTGTGTTATTTTTGCCTGTGAAAACAAACGACAGCAAAACAAAGAACTTGCACATTGATCGACGAGAGCATTCCTAACCGAAAACGACTGTAACCACTCAATCCTCGGTACCGGTCAGAAGAAAGCAAGCATATTTAAAAATGTAGATCTTCTGGGGATCCTGGAGTGGCTCACCTGTTAAAAGCACGTCCGTGTGGTGTGCAGGGTGAGTCATACGGTCAGGGGAGCGCAGGTGAATAATACTGAGCTTGTCTGGAGAATCCTAACTGCTGGGTACTGAACTGCCTTCCTCGTTCTATTCAAATCATGTGACTTTTCAACTCTGCTCACCCCACCTGCTCTGCATTTATACAAGAGAGTTGGTGGGGCTGGAGGAGTTGAAAGATGATCAGTGGCTAACACCATAAAGTAAGGGGGTTTAAATTGTGGCAGACTCTTTAGTCTTTAAATTGTGACAGGCTCTTTTAAAATGAAATTATTCAAGACAGCACTTTGTTTAGTCTGCCGATGTGCAATGTCTTTCACAATGTTTCTCTCTCGCTGAATACTGGCAAAAACAAGCCCAGCAGCATGAGAACCAGCAGCTTTTCTCTTTATAAATTTTCATCCCACCTTAGACAAGTGCTTTACTGTTCCCTAACACCTGTATGATTTTTGCAATCATCCTGCGTGGTATTTATTGCAGTTACCCTAATAAAAGTTTACCCCGTTATGTTTGCACAATATGTTTGAAGTTTTCCTCCATGGTTACACTATGCATTTACCATATTTATTTATTTGGCAGATGCCTTTATCCAAGGCGACTTACAGGTGTTACAGGGCAGTACAGGGATACAATGCAAGATTCATATTTAAATACAATGTAGTTTACATCAAATGCAAATAATACTACTAAAATACAATCTGAAAAAGGATGCAGCAAGTTAGGGTTACAACGAGTTATATCTACAATGACATAGTAGTAGTTTACCATGGTTTGCCATATCTCTCTGGGCTCTTCCATGCTTGCCTATGCATTGCCATGCTTTCACTGTGCTTGATTACACTTTGCAATGCTTTTACTACAGGAAGAAATAAGGGGACTTGGTAAGAAAGCTGTTTTACTGTACAAGAGGGAAGATAAGGGTTTAAGATGTTTTTTTTTTTTTGTAAGTACTTATATTGATTTGATTGGAGATAATCAGTCTTTTTAGTTTTGGGGTTATCAACAAGGGGCAGGTAGACTCATTTCTTCACACTTATGCAAATACTTTGTGATCCACCCCCTCTCTTGTTTATCACAGTCTTATCTCGGGCTAGTGAGGTAGAGAGAGAGAGAGAGAGTGTCTGCCATGACTGCACACAGCACCTGGATGCTATCACTTGGATAAGACAGACAATCAGCCCTCTGTCCCGCGGTAGCCGTGGCAACGGAGGCCTTGTTTTCACCTGTGATGAGTCAGTAACCCTTTCATCTGAATTTGTTTGGGATTTGTTTTTCTTTTTTCCCTCATTGTATCTGTGCCAGTCATTTGTACTCCATGGTTCTTATGTTCACGAGTGGGGCTCCCTTCTATTTTTTGGCAGCATATTCGTTAGCCTTCAACCCATGTGAGAGCATACGCAAGGTTTCAAAGCGTGGGAGAGTCCGAGTTTCATTCCAGCATTGATTAAAACGTGATTCCACAGCCAAAACTAATGAGTCCTTGATTCCCTCGCTGGGGCGGACAGATAGGAAACATCAGCAGGGCTTTCATTCCATCCAGACTGCAGATTTAAAGCTCTCTGTTCAGGGCAGACAGAGGGTCAAAGCCTTAGGAATCCCAGGTGCTTTACATCAGTCAAGATAAAGACTCACCCCCTCCCTGACTGGGAGGACTGCATTAAGAGATGTAGTCATTCCTTAAAGGGTTTGCAACCGAGAAAATAAGTCCATAAATCTGACATGCTGGATATTTCTCAAGATTTGTAGTTTTTGTTGTAGGAAACCTGTATCATCATTTTAAATGGTTAAAAAGTTCTCAGTTTCCATGCCTGTCTTTCAGGAAGTCGGTTACTGTTTCACTTCCTAGATCATGTCACCAAAGCAGTGCCTTCTGGGTCAAAGCATGTACTTGGCTGAAAGCACGCCAGCCAATAAGATGCATTTACTATGCTATGCATTTACTATGGGAAGCATTTATAAGTTAGGGAGAACAGAGCAGCAGATTGCATAGACTTGAATTGCCCCACTGCTGCACTGGTATTGCTGTGTACTGCATTTTTTGATGTTGCTGTATAGGGATCATCCCATCCTACTGTATTTGCTCGATGAATGTTTTGTCTCGCTGACCCTGCGACTGAACATTTAGTTATCGGGAATGCTGAGCAAGAAGAGAGGAATGTCTTTAAAAGGAGTGAAGACCTTGGCAGGGGTCAGGGCTTGTCTGGCTCCAGAGATCCAGAATGCCTTTGCCCCTCTTCTCTCCCCTCGGGGGGTCAGAGGGTCTGCCAGGACGGACCTAACAAGATGGTTTCGAAAGCAGCCATCTGTCTGCCATCAGTCTTGTTTCCAGAGCTGGAAGGCATGAGTCAGAACCATTCAAGCACAGCAGACTCTGCAAACGTTATTATATATAGAAAATAACTTCTTCCAAAACGGATGGAAAAACCAAGGTAAAGATTTCCAAGCTGAGCCCGGTAGCAACAATAATCAGCTGTCGCGATATTATCTAGAATTTGTTTAGACTTCTTATTCATTGTTTCTGAAAGATAGGCTTAAAAGGATCAGCGCCGCTGCTTCTGAGATATTTTCTTCCTCTCTTATCCTGTAGACAACTCAGTCGGCCATAAAGAGATGCCTGAGGGTAGTGTTAAGTGCCATGGAATTAAACTGGGCATCGGAACAATACTTTAATTCAGTCCTCCAGTACTGTGGGAGAGAGCAGTGGTTTGATTTGGAATGTTTTTTTCATTAAAAAACCAGCGAGCGAAAAAAAAAGCAGACCGAGGTGGAAAAAAAGAAAGAACTGCTAATTGAGTTAAGATATTCGTGAATACTGCGATCATTTTGAAACCATGATAAAGTACACAATCCAGCAGCATGCTTTTTTTTTTTAACTTCTATGCATGTAGTGTGCTTTGCCAACAAGGTGAGCCGTAGATTTCTACAATGCTTTACCTTGCGTATCTGTGATTGATCTTACAATGTGGTTACCAAGCGTTACTATCTGTTACCTGTTCTCATGTTTGTTTGTTTTTTCCCATAGTGCACTGCTATTCAGTTTTATAAGATAGCAGCCCTGATCTGGATGCTGATTAAACGTTGCTGTTGACCTTTAATCAAACAGGGCCGTGTGGTTGCAGGGTTCACTGTATCAAAGGGGATTCCCAATAACCCCCCAGCGTCGTCCAGGATCCGGCTGGTCAGACGTCCAGCGAGGTCAGAGCAGAGCAACTGCAGAAGCCGGTCACTCACTGACATCCGCTCTTGAGTTTCTGGGTGGTGTGTAAACATGGCCTCTTCCTGTTACTCATCGGTGTTTGATTGCTCGAAGTTACCTACAGATTAGGCATCCTGTTCCCATGACAATGTCTCACCCTGTCCCTGCACCTCTCCCTACCCCCTTCCACCGAAAACAAACAAGGGAAGCGGTGGTGTTGCTGTGACAATGCAGGCGTGAGTCACAGGATCCTATTTCCCTGTGCGCTTTCATTTTGAGATGCAGATTGATAATGGGTGTTTGTAGTTAATTCTAAAAGGAAACACAGTAGATAGAACATGTGTTATCAGAGTTCATTGAGGGAGATAGTAGGTCGAATGAATCCTTTGCTTGTCTTAAATCGCTGATACTGCACAGAGGCGAGGGTTTTCTGCTGGTATTCAATTATCTGAAACTCTACAACATATTTTTTTTCTTAATATGTACAAAACAGTGTGTGACAATATTTTCTGCTAAACACTTTATAGCACTAGTTTCACAGACCCTGATTAGGACCTTACCTAACTTTAGGTAGACCAAGATTATTACTGTATTGTAATGAACTCATGTATTTTTATTTATTTTATTTATATATACCCTTATAAAAGTTTACCATGGTATGTATGCATGGTATTTCTGCAGTTTTCCCGTGCTTTTCCCATGGCTGTACTATGCATTTACTATAGTTTACCCTGGTTTGCCAAGTTTATTAATATGCTTTACCATACCTCGCTATTCTTTACATTGCTTACCTATGCTTTACCATGCTATCACTCTGACTGCTACATTTTGCTAAGCTTTTACTATAGTAAACTTTTATAAGGGGTGTTACATGTGTTTATAATTAATTAAAACCCTCAAACTGTTCAAAACTGCGGTTGTTTTTTTTCGGTCTCGGAAATGCTCCAGCAAACAAACATCTCCTGTTTTATTTAATGAAGTGTTTTCTTGGCTGGGAAACAGAGAACGTATTCTACTAGCCGGGAAAACAGAGGCAGAAATGAATCTGTTAGCTTGCGTTCCCACAATGCTCGGTGGCAGGCAGGCTGGCTGGCAGACACACCTGGTTAGCAGCTCCTCCCAAGCCCACACCATTACCCAAAACAGGAAGAAAAAAATCCCTTGCTAAGGAGTTAACCATTAACCGGTCTGGGGACTTTTTCACAAATGTAAATACAGTTTTCAGGAAGCGTACACACACCTGCCAAACGCCATTGATTTACATCCACCCCAGGGAGAGACAGCGATGTGCCTTTTTTACACGCAACACCAGGCCTAGAGGACAGCAAATAAACAAAACTTATCACATATCACATACTTTACAATGTTTCTTTGAACTCTCCTGTGTTATCGAGTGTTATGGGTGATTTATAAACACTACGACAATCCTGCACGTGACGCTGGCACTTGAACCCGGGGCTGTCCGTGCAGCAGCCTTACCCAGTGCTTTCAGCGGTGAGACCTTGGCTTCTCTGCACACAACAGCTGTGGCACGGTCAACCCATTTGTCCATAAAGAGGTTCTGGAAGGGTGTGGTCTGTTTGTTTGTGTATGTGTGTGTCGAGTAAACAGGAGGCTGTTTGACTTGCTGACAAATGAAACATCGTTAAAACAAGGCGGAACCCAGCAGGAAAACCAAACCCAATAATACATACAGCCTTTCTAAACTGAAGCATCTCCTTAAAGATTAAGCAGCGCTGCATTGCCATAGTTTTATTTGAACGCTCTCTTTACCTTCTCAGGTGGTTTGCAATCATTTCCAAACGGGTCTTCTATTATTATTTGTTTATTTAGCAGACGTCTTTATCCAAGACGACTAGGGTGTGTGAACTGTGCATCAACTGCAGAGTTGCTTACAACAACCCAAAAAACAGAGCACAAGGAGATTAAGTGACTTGCTTAGGGTCACACGCAGTGAGTCTGAGCGAGCCGAGATTTGAACCGGGGACCTCCTGGTTACAAGCCCTTTTCTTTTAACTACCAGACCACACAGCCTTCTTGTTATGCTGGTTTTAAGTTTTGTCTTTGTTAAGGTGATCTGGCCCGAGTTCAGACACTGCTCTTCAGTTCTAGATGCCAATTGCAGACAAACTGAACCCCCGCACGCTTGATCAGCCAAAGAGTCTTTAAATTTGAAAGCTTTCCCATCTCTTGGTCCTCAGTAGGTGCTCATAACAAGACTGACAAAGACACTTTGAATAGCCTGCATTGTACATGATGTCTATTACTGGGAACTCAAACTACAGGGAAGCGTGTGAACTCAGGCCAAAGCATGCTAGCACGTAAAACCAGCGATAAAGCAGATATTCAATCAAACGGGTCAACTGCATAGCTTTCAGTAGAGCAACTTCTGAAAACCTGGTTTGCGAATGAATGGCCGTACCAAATATCATCACTATTGGGTCATTAGTTCTCTAGCTATATAAAAAACGAAGTCCCACAGAACATAATAAAAGTGTCTAATAGACATACAGGTTGATGACAAGCCCTGTTGTTTTTTTAGTAGGGAGACATACAGCCGGCATAGCACACAAGTGCAGCATTGTTGGAGGGACTTGATTCTCAACGATGCTGAAATGACGGGCTTCCAGAGTAACCAGGAGACCCAGGGTAAACCAGGAGAACATGCCCCACACCGGGGCGAAGACAAAAAGCTGTAAAATATCCCTCTGAATATTCGTAGTTTTAGTGTCTGCGGATGGACAACCCAGTCCTTGTCTGCAGCAAATGGCAAATAACATTTTATAAGGGAATGCAGCCGTTACTATGGCATAACGCTGACAAGATAAACAAGCAGGAAGAAGCAGCTAAATCGTTACAGGGATTTGTACTCTGTTGATGTAAACCGGCTGGGGTTTTATAGAGCAGGAACGCTTCCAATTCCTCTGGCTCTTGCTGGTCACCTCCAGCTCAGATGGAGCAGGCAGGGTAATTAACGGTTAAACAGGGGAATTTCTTCACCCACAATAGTTTGGACAAGGCAGCCATTTGGAAGCAGTGTGAGCAGATTAAAGTTGCGGTGGGAGAGTCAAAGAATGTCCAGTTTAGTTTTTCGGAGGGTTGCTGGAGAGGACAGGCATGGGAACAGCAGCAATCAATCTGGCATGTCGTAAACGAAAACGAAGGGATATCGGATTAGCGCAGGCAGCGAAGAGCTTCACAAAGCCACATCCTTCACTGACCCCTTTCAGAGACGCGGTTTAGAGTGCTTTGCGGTGTACCTGTGGATATAAAACACACACCTGGGAATGTTAGTGATCGTGCACCTGAGAATGCAGCAGGATACTCGTAAATGATACCTTCCACAGGCAGGCAGACAAAGCTTCCCTCCTCTTCCCAGCTTTGCATCCTGTATCGTGTTTTAATCAGAATTCAATCCTGAACTGTTAGTGCCTTTAGAGAAATTCCAGCATCAACCAGCACTGGTGTGTGCATAGATGGCCTGGGCTGGTGGTTTACTGGTTTTTCAGCTGGCCGTACTGGTTATTGCACTTTTAATCTGGGGAATTTGTAAAAGAGGGTTCCGCTCTCAATAGGTGAACATATTCAATTTATCTTAAAACAGACCGCAGCCTGGGCAGAGATGTGAGCTGATCTGATGGGACACAGATACCAGGCTGCAGGAATTCTTTAGTTCTATACCCAGCCCGTGCCATTGGATATGAGGGCCCTTCCCCCTGCAACTCCCTGGAGAACACCCCCACTGGAGGATTGGGTTGGCAGCACTGTAGAATAAAGCTTTCTGTCTGTTTGTCTGTCCACATGGCAAGTAACACACAGTCCGGCAATGACAGCACTGGGGACTACAGTCTTTATGCCTGTCTGTCAGTCTGTCTTTGTGTCTGTCTGTCTGTTTGTCTGTCTGTCTACGGGGCAGGTAAAGTAGTGGAGATTGAAACCCTATGCCTGTCTGTTTTTCATTCCTCCTGAGAATCTAGACAGATGTTTTTGCCTTGATAATGGACCTAAGTAATTATGATTTTTTTTACATGATAAGATTTCAGATTACTGGACAAATTACCTCTGCAAGCAACCGCTACCAAAAACAATCAAACAAAATGAAACCAGGACGGCATCCAACCCCACAATGGCTTTTCATTTTAAACCCGCCTAGCTGGTATCAATGCGAAGACAAACAAACAAACGAAAAAAAACTGAAGACAGCTTTCCCTCGCAGTCACGGGATGCATTCGTATGCAGCATTATCAACCTTTACTCACATACTTCATGGATTGCTAACAGACCAAGATGAAATTACAGCCAGGAACCACACCCTCTGTATTGTTTGCTGTGTTTACAGTGGGGGGTGGGGGGGTGGGGGGGTGGGGGGGTGAGGGGGGCAGGTTTGTGAGGGAAAGTTCAGAGACAGGGTTCTGTAATACACAAAGGGCCAGTAGAACGCCAATGTGAAACTTACCAGTAACCAGAACTTCTGTTTGTGCCCTGTAATTATGGATCCCTGCGCAATAGTCATTACAGAGCCAGTACAAAAAAAAAAAAAAAAAGAAAATCTGGATTTAGGCCATAGTTTTTGTGCATAGTCTGTATTTCATTTCGGAGACAGACGTTTTGAGTTTTGGATCACGGTCTACGATCATGGATTTTTCTAGTGCTAGGCAGGATTCAGCGACTTCTACTGAAATGCCCATTTAGGGTAATACTGTCAGCACAGTGTAAAAGAGATTCTTGCAAAAGTTCCAGTTCACATGTAGCTTCTACTTTATCGCCAGCCAAGTTCATGGGAACCAAGTGGTTGCAGTTCCTCAAACCCAATATCCACCAGGCACAGAGCCATTGAAAGCAAAGAGCAAGGTTTCCTGTGCTTTTGTCCCAAAAAAGAAGAATATTGCAACATGTTTTTATTTAATGGCATTTTTATTGTATTTTATATTTTTTTTTGCAAAAGAATAACAAAGTATTGTTTTTCTAAAAATCAGTAGCCCAGGAAAAATGGTTTTAATGTGCATCAAACAAGTTCGGCGAGGGAAAAAAAAAAAATGGGAGCGCGGGTAATCCTCTGACATCTGGTAGCTGTTAAATTAAATGCATAAAACATTGATGTGTGCCTTTGTTATGAGAGATCTGTGTCTGCTTTCACAGGCTCATCATATCCTCGTTAGAGAGAGAGAGAGAGCCTGCATCAGATATATATATACTATGCACCCGAAGCAAACCTGGTCCACAGATGTAGAATCAGACGGATCGCACGTCACGCTTGAGACATGTGATTCGCATTTGGAATCCGAACGATGGAGAGCTCTGCTTTGATGTTGTCGGGTTTTTGTGGGTCTGTTCTAAATCTGCTCCAGACCTTGCACTCCGTACTTGCCAGTTCAACACTCCCTCCTAGCAGGACTTTAAGGGGTTCCAGACAGCGTTTGTGTGCGTGTAGCTATGTTTAAATATATACACACCCATATAAAACTATATAGTAGTTTCCTATACTACAGTATAGTACTTTATAGGACACTGTAGTGTTTTCATACAGGCACTACCCTGGAAAAATACTGATAAAATAAACAGTATAACCTTGTGTATTTTCAAAGCTTTTCTTAAAATGCCTTTGCATTCTTTTGTTTGTAATTTCTATAACCACAAGATAACATTGCCTCCCTCCCAGGCTCTTAGCTTTAACCACAAGAACACTCTGCCTCCCTCCCAGTCCCTCAGCTCTAACCACTAAATCACACTGCTTTCCGTCCCAACCCTTCAGCTCTAACTACAAGACCACCCAGTCTTCCAGAACAGACTTATTTGCAGGTGACGTATGAAGATGAATTTGTTGGCGTTTGTTTTATTACTGTAAAAGAAAGAAGCAAGACAGAAGTCAATCTATTTCTGAAAAGGGGTTGCTTTTATTTGAACATCGCCAGGCAGTTACACAGTTGCTGAGGCACACAGGAGCCAGCAGTCATGTTGCTGTTGCATTGTGGGTTCTTTTACTTTTCTTTCTAAGCAATATATTTTTGTTAGTGGGGAGAGAGTAGGGCAATAGGGTATCACTGCAGGACCCTTCTCAGCAGCATCATATCTCTCAGCTGCTTAGGGGGCTGCAGCTGTACCCCTCTCGAGTAGGGGGTAGGGCTCACTTCCCAATCTCCTTGGTGTTGGTGCTCTCTGACACCACCTTGCCGTCGACCAGGGTCTGTGTGACAGTGACTTTCTTAATGCTCTTGGTGCTGGACTGATCAACCAGGGCATCCTGGAGCCTGCAGGAGAGAGGAGAGAGGAGAGACCGTCAGGGGTTAGTAATAAATAAGGGTCATTTTTAAAAAAATAGACCATAATGGCTGCATTGATCTTTGCAGAGCCCGTCGCTTTATATTTTTGTAATACGAAGGTCAGCAAATAAGCTTGTACTGTCCTTTATAGCTAGAGTGCACTGTTGCTGTACGTGAAGCATCCCTTTCACTTAGTTAGGTAAAAACAATTCAAGTAGACAGACGTTTCAGCCAAACGTTTCAGGAGCATAAAGTTACAAACCTGACTGACTTACTGCCTAAATCTGACCGTTCAAATGCATGACTGATTAAGAAAAATCGATTGCGAATGGAAATAATCATATTAATATATTTGTTTTAATACCATGATAAATATTGAAAATAATATTTATTAAGCCGTCGTCTTTTCAGTTTGGAAATTCGTTTCGCTCACCTGAAGTCCTCCCCGTCCAGGAGCCGCCTGTAGGTGGCGATCTCTGCCTCCAGCTTCATCTTTATGTTGAGCAGCGCCTCGTATTCCGACGCCTGCATCTGGATGTTTCCTCGCAGCTGTCCCAGCTCCGCCTCCAGCTGCAGGATCATGTTGTTGTACCTTTCCATCTCCATGTTGTTGCGCATCTCTGTGTCCCGAAGCGAGTCTTCAAGTGACGCTTTCTGCAGGGGAACAAGAGAGAGGGGGGTGTTGGGAGGACAGCTCGCTTATACATTCGTACACAGGCAGGGCAGGGGAGGGATGGGGTGGGGGGGGGGAGTGCAGATTTCTGAGCTTTTCAAAAGTTTGATTGGGTGTTTAGTGTTTTAGTAAAAGTTTTCAAGCTCTAAAATAATATATAGGTACATTACAACTCATTAATTAGAAATCCCAAACACAGTCATAGATTTAAATAGAGAATAAGTGAGTGTAGTTACCATGGCATCAAGAGCCTATAAGGTTCTTGATGCCAATAAGATCAATAGCTGTTATTGATAAGACCCCCGTGTTTTGCGTGCATGCTGTATCAGCTGTGTATCTCACCATGCTTCGCTGGGATTCCAGTTCGATCTCCAGGGACTGCATCTGTCTCCTCAGCTCTGTCACCTCTGTCCTGGCCCCCTGCAGAGCCTCTGTGTTCTGTATGACCTCCACCTCCACCTCTGTGAGCTGTCGGAAAAGGGACAAGGGGCAGCGTTACACTCGGCACGCAGCGTGAGGGACCAGAGCATTGCAAAGCCATGGCAAACATCTCGACGAGAAGGTCCCAGCCATTTAAACCCTTGAGGAGCGCTTTGTCAAGTTTTTTTTTTTTTTTTTTGGTCTAAAATTGCAAAGCGGAGACTAAGGAATGCTGCAGCAGCACGGAGAAGAAGCGAGGACTAGGATAAAGCAGCTGGAAGAAATGACACTACAAAGACGGCGATTTAAAATAGGAAACTTTTACAAATGTTCCATAGTGTTTAATCACTTCTGACAGGGTGTTTTGTAGTGGTAAATTGAGGCTGGCAGACTTTTCGGCTTGTGCCTTCCCTGCCAGGACCCCCTTGTGAACGAGACTGTATATCTCAAGGGTTCTATCCTGTTTAAATAAATACGTTTGATATTTGCAATCGGCTGAATACGTTTACGATTTGGGTGGGTGAAGCGCACAGTACAAGCCCAGAGAAAAGCTTAACTGAATCGCTGCAGAGTCAGTGCGTGGACCTGGGGAGGGGGGGAGGGGTGCAGTACCTTGTTTTCGTGCCACGCTTTGAGTTCATCCCTGTTCTTCTGCGCCATGCTCTCGTACTGCGCGCGCACCTCCGCCAACACCTGGGCCAGGTCCTGACCCTTGGGAGCGTCCACGTCCACCTGCACTCCGGACTGGGCGATCTGGTTGCGTAGATCGTTCACCTCCTGCAGGAAAGCCAGGGAGAGAGAGAGAGAGAGAGAGAGGTCAGGGAATGTTGCTCAGTTCCAATAGAGACTTGGATGCTTATTTGTGCTTTTTCATCGCAATCTAACCTTACGGATTACAAATACCGGTTTAAAATAAAGTGTTACAGAAAGTTTATATGCAAGAGAAATATACTGTATAGTATAGCTCAATATATGCAAATATACATATTTCAATGAATTCAATGATGTGGTCATTCTGAATCCCTTTTTTTGGAAACCGTTCTGGAAGATATTTCAGAAGATGTTTCCTCTATGTTTGCTGTATAGCTCTGACTATATGTTGCGTATATATTTCCCCCACCTGGTTGTGATTCTGCTTGATGAAGATCAGCTCCTCTTTCAGAGACTCGATCTCGCTCTCCAGGTTCATGCGGCCCATATTGGTGTCATCGATGACCTTGCGCAGACCGATGATGTCACTCTCCACCGACTGACGGATGCTGTACTCCGACTCGAACCTGCAGTAGAGATACGGGTCAGAGACCTTTTACAAAGCCAGCAGAACTGAACTTTTAAGACTAGATAGAAGAAGTATTTATGTTTTCATAGTTGGGGTGGATTCCAACTATGGTAAAAAAAAGAAAGACTTCCTTTAGTGTTTTAGTACTAATAATTGAATTGTAGAGAAGCACAAATGTTCATTGCAATTGGTGACCCCCAGAAAGGAGCTTAAAAAGGCTGACTGCTATAATTTGCATTAATTATTCTCGCTGTTGCAATTGCATTATAAACTACACTGATGCATTATACAAAACTGTGCTCCGATTCTTTGAAAAATCGAACTGGGAACGTAATAAAACTAGTGAAATCATTGAAAGACTATGAAATCAACCTGGTGGTTTGTTACTGTGATGTAAGTACAAAGCACTACATTAAAAAACAGGTTTGCGTGGAGTAGGTTGATTTCTGTTATCATAGACAAGTGTATTGTTATGAGAGCCCTCAGAGAAGGGATTAGTTTTAAGTACTTGACTATTTATTCTTAATGCACTGTTGGCTAAATGCCAGGGCAAGGAGACTGTAACATACTTGACTCTGAAGTCGTCAGCAGCCAAGCGGGAATTGTCAATCTGGAGCACCAAACGTGAATTGTCCATGGTCATGTCATACACCTGAGAGAGAGAGAGAGAGAGAGAGAGAGAGAGAGAGAGAGAGAGAGAGAGAGAGAGAGAGAGAGAGAGAGAGGGTCAGGGGGCTAACTCACGTCACAAATAATCTGCAACCAAACCACAATGAAAGTCCTCTGAAGTTGCACACAGCAGTCCATTCCCGCTTCCCACTGCCAGCAGTGCTCAGACAAAGAGCTCCCGTTCATCGCACAGGAAGGGGTCATTGACTCGAACAGGAATGTGCAATTTTTCCTGTTGAAGTCCCATATTGAAAACAGACGGCGTGAGGGTTTGCTGCGATAAACGGCTACTTCGTCTTATTGTTTTCCATACAGGCAGTGCACTGATGGGAGAATAGTCAATAAAAGTATGTTGCATATATTTAAAAATGCAAATGTTTCTACTGTAAGTACGCAATGTATACTGTCCACAGTCTCTCACTCCTATGGCATTGTGAAACGTGTAAGTTCCACTCTGGCTCTATGCCACCCCCCCCAACCCCCAGGTGTTGGCACACACCTATACACTGAGCAGAACAGGTATCTAATGGTGCAGCTGCTGTACACCTTCCAGTTTTTTAATGATAAAAATGTATCCAGTTTGGGATTCACTTAATAGTTAAATTATGTATTTTTTTTTTTTCATTGAACTAACTTTTTGAGTAACTGTACAGGAACACAGCTTAGCCACAAATTCACACACACTCAACCCCCACAGCAGTCTAACAATTTCCATATAGCTTTAAGAACTACCAGATAGACAGGCTCTCGGAGGCTGCATCACAGTATGGGAGTTAAAGTGAGGGTTCCTTAAACTGGATTTTAGAACCGCTGCCTAGTCCTGTTAAACTTTACAGAAAATAACACAAGACTAGCTTCATCACTGCTTGCAGCGTACTGAAAAGAAATGCATATAATTGCACACGTATACAAGATTGATTCATTGGTTCTCTTTCATACAGTAGCACTGCGTTTTTGCTGTTTCGAGTTCTCTTTCCTGTACTTTTAGAGTGGTCTGCAGCTCTGTTGCTTCTCCTGTACATCTGTTTGTAGTGGAAATATCTTTCCCAGGCATGCACTTTTAAAAGTTACACTTTCACCACAAACGGACCCTCCCTTGGTCCTCCAAACCCAGCTGGCCACTCACCTTCTTCCTCAGGTCTTCCAGAGTCTTCTCGAAGGGGCTCAGGTCTCGGGTGGTGGGTCCCTTCTTCTCCAGGGCCTCTCTGATCTGGAACTCCAGCTTGCTGTTGGCCTGCTCCAGGTTGCGCACAGTCTCCAGGTAGGCAGCCAGGCGGTCGTTTAGGCCGATCATGGTCTCCTTCTCGTTGCCCACCAGGCCACTGCCGCTGACGGACATGGAGCTATAGGAGCCACCAGCCCCGGAGCCTAAGCCGGATCCGAACCCTGACGATGACCCCCCGACGGAGATCCGGGACCCCCTGCCCCCGGCACCGCCGTACACACTGGCAGCGCTGGCCAGGGGCATGGACCTCTGGACCGTCATCACCTGGCTGGAACGGACAGAGCCCACTGGCCTCATGGAGCTCACTGAGTAACTGCCTGACCTGTAACTCATTGTGGAAGTGTGGAAGGCAGGGAGAGAGAGACTACAACAGCTGAACCTGAACAAGTTGAGGAAGGGACACAGACTACAGTAGCTCCCAGACCTGCATCTTTATAGTCCACTCCCCAGTCCCAGGGCTCGTCTGATTGGTGCCTCCAAGGTCCCCTCCCCCTTCACACTGCTCATGGAAAGTCCACACCCCCTGATCGAGTTCCAAAGACATGCCTCCCATTCAAAGTTTGTTCAGTCTGGAGTTCTGCTTCCAAAATCCTCAGGGTGTAGTCAGAGTAGACTTATTGCAGACTAGACTAAGCCCCAAAGGAACAGAAAGAGAAAGAGAAAGAAAGGAGGGAGGGAGCCTAAAAGCCTAGAGCTTTAAACCAGCAAAAATGAACGTTCAATTCTAGATTGAAGACGTATTTGTTTGAGTGTGCACCGCAGGGTAAGGAAAGGAAAGAATTTGCTAGATAACTGACTTGTATGTTATCCTTAATTGCTCTGTACAAAATGCTGTAGAGTAACCCAGCTCGGGTAACTACTTTAAGATAAATTGTGAACTCTACAAAAAGGGTTTTTGCGGTCTTGAAAGCTGGTGTATATATTTTGATACATATGTTAGCTGATCCTATTAAAAAGCCCCCTTGAAAAAAAAAATCTTGCACTTACACATAAAAGCAAAGAAAAAGCCGGCAAAAAGATGGCAAAAGAGCGGGCAAACGTTTGGCAAAAGCTCGGCCACCCGTAGCAAAGATGATCCAAAATAAATCATGTGAAAAAAACGCAAGAATGGAAATTTCTCAAAGAGGACCTTCAGGAAACACATAACTCTATAGTTCCACCTTTCCTGCAGTAGCAGCTCTCCCCATTGTTGTACAGAGCTGAAGAGAGATGGGTTTGTTTGGAGGAATGCAGGGTAGACACCGGCATCTGCCAGTGGAATCCACAGGGACAGGCACGTCGGTGCCTGATTGACCACAAGAATCAAGGCGACGCATCCGAGTGCATCACAATATCATGAGAATGCAATGGCTGGCATGCTGTGTTCACACTGGAATATTTGAATAATCAACTGATCTATTGAAGAGTCATCAGCATGCAACCACCCCTTATAAAAGTTTACTATACTACAGCAATGTGTAATAACGAATAGTGAAATAAAGCATGTTAAAAAGCATAGCAAAGCCGTTTTAACTGCGGTTAATGAATAGTGAAACCATGGGGAAACTTCAAAATGTCAGAGTTATGTCAGATGCAGATTTACCACGGTACGCGTTCTCAGGATCTGCATTACGTTGCCCTGTCCTGTAATCTAGTGGTTGTTTTTTTGGTCTGGATGTCTCTTTCAGGGCTCAGGGTAAGGGGCTGCCCCCTCAGATTGTCTGGTTAATAATTCAGTTTGCTGTAGCTGTAGACAATTTGCAGTGTGGCAATGGGCTGGAACAGGATTCTGTGTTGCCTAACTGGCTTTTCCATGTCAGTGAGTTTGAGCTTGGGGAAGGGCGGAGTGTTGTAACGAATACAGGACAACACAGCATATCAGAAGGGACAACGCCCAAAGCATCCCCAGCACTGCAATACACAGCCCCCCAGGGGTTAATTTGTGCCAGATTGCACCGGATCCCAGATCCGGTTCCTATTTGTCGGACAGGCGAGAATTATACCGTTTGCAAATGAGGAACCATAAGAAGAAAAACAATTTTTTTTTTGTTTGAAAAAAGAACTCTACATGCATACGTAACATGTGCAATAAAAACAAAAGCTTTCCTGTTCCATGAATTGAATGACAAAAGCGACAAAATGACTTTTTTAGGGTGTGGCATGCAGCTACCAGAACCAACAATAAGATGCGAAACCCCCAGATCCGCAAGCAGAACTTGAAGCATAAATGGGAGCTGCTGTAAATCAAGTACGTTAGGTCTAGAAACAAAGATCCTTAATTATAAGATCTGGTACCTTTTTGTTTAGAAATGAACCCCTGAGAGCCCCTATACCCATCACTGCCATATAGAGCTCCTATACCCGGTCCTATTGACTGATATCCACCACGGTCCCTATGGAGACCTCCTTTGACTGCTCCCTGTATTCTGTGTCTATGTAAATGGGTATTCAAATTCATGCACATGGGTAGTCAAATGTCCTGCTTGATGACAGATCTCCAGCCAGAGCAGCAACTGACAGAAAAAGAGGCACTCTCTTTGGCAGCTGTTTTTATCTCAGTCTTTATTAGAGAAGCATTTGCAGGATGCATTCAGCCCTCATGACAGTGTGAGTCTTATAAAGGGAGTTACTGCATGAATGCTCTATGAGTTTTTGATGCCACAAGCCTGCAGAGCACATAATAAAGGCATGACTTTGTTATGACTAAGCGCCCCCCCCCCTCCCCCCCCACAAACATATGGGTCCAATCATTTGCGGCCACACATTGACGTCAATTGCTGTGTGTTAGGCAAACGGCCTCCTACTTTTAGTTGGGTTCGCCAAGCACATTTAAATTGCCAATTCAATGATGCAGTTCTGTGTATTCTGTGTAAAGCAGGAAATCAATACAGTAGCCTTTATTGCCCTACATCTGGGTATGGATGGAGTTCTGTTCATTTTTACGATCACTGATAACATGTCGATGTGCACGGGCCATGGTATCAGAAGCATTACTTCACAGCTGGGTTTACTGTCGAAACAGAAATGATTATCAGAGTGCATGTTAGTATCTGCTCTGATTCTGTCCTGCTCCTCTCTTAGCCCATTCCTTCAACTCTTACACACCCCCCTCCCAGCCACCCTCATCCCCAGAATCTTCAGAGGAAGCAGGATCCCACAAACAGACAAGGGGAGGCCTGTCTGTGAAACAAGGGCATGCAAATTCTTTCAGTGCCAACCAAATAAGTGGGGTTTCTGGATGATGAAACTTCAAGCCTCTTTTGGTGGTATAGCATTATAAAAAACACAAAGTCCAAATAAAGCATTGCAGAGTACAACAGCAATAACAATCGCCTGACCTACAGCTCTGGCCAAAAGTTTTGCGTCACCTACAATTTTAGGATCGAGGCAATGTTTTTAAAAATATAATTTAGATCTTTTTATTTAATCATGCAATCAAAGAAAATAAAAAATATATATTGCAAAAGTCTATAATAGTAGTACAGTATTGATTTCGAAATGTCACATTTTTCAATTTGTGTTAGTTTTTCATTAAGTATATGGAAAACTACAAAGCGATATGTAATTCAATATGCTAAAGTAGCATTATTCAGCAGGTTTCATTCGACTTTATGAAGCAAATGTAATTCATTCTATAGGATGATGCAAAACTATTGGCCATATCTGTACATTTCTATCCCTGTAAAAGAATACAACTGATGGAAATTGTTTTCGAAGTTCAAATTCAAAATAATATATCTATATATATATTTGAAAGAGGAATTCATTGTAGTGGGGAACACAAGCATGCTTTATGCTTACCGGTCAATAATTAACAACAATTACACAGATCCATTCATTAGATGGTTATCTGTCTTCTTCTCCGTTTCTAGGAATCACATTTAATAATGGTTAGGATAAGGGTTAGGGCTATTACTTGGAATACCTTCATCTTCAAAGCAAAATTTCAGTTTTTATTGCAGCACTGTAGTCACACACGTCATTGTGTTGTATCTTTAGGTCATTTTTACAAAGATCTGTTATTTAAAGTTGCACAAGTCTTTAAGTGCAGCACAGAAACCAGGACCAGAGGACACCGCTGGAAATGAAGTGGAGATAGAATTAGGACATAGGGAAGGAGACACTTCTTCACACAGAGGTGAGGGGATGGATTGGGTTAGCTGTTAAGATACTTGGATATTTTGAGACCCAACTTGACAAGGAACCAGACAAGCATAGATGGTCTGAATGAACTACTCTCGTTCATAAGTTTTATTATGTTCTTATGTAAGCCGACTCTAGAAATTAAGAGCTTTTCCTTGCTCACATTTTCTAGTAAGCATACGTGGCATTTTTTTTTCTTCATGAGTCTGAGAAACCTCCAAGCTTCTAGCTCGTGCTATTTTGGGGTTGTGCGTGCACACACGTTCGGGAGCAGCACTGCATTCTTTCACATCTGCGTACGAGAGGAATTTTTAAAACCAGCATTTCACCTTTTACCCCCAGATCTGCCACCTCTGTGTTGTGTGCATGGTACACACCAGGCTCCCATTGCAAAACCATCAGTACATCTCACATGCCCTCCCAGCTCTTTAGACTGGGGTTTCAAATATTTCCAAGACGTCATCCCATGAATTTCCAGCTGTTTTTTTTTTTTTCGTCTGAATCCTGTGGGTTTGACAAAGAGACTACAGCAAACACGCTCACAGCAGAGAACTCCACCAACCCAACTGGAACTCTTCTTAATGAGCCATAAAAAAGTTACTGTACTACCGCGGCATATTTTTGCAGTTTTCCCATGCTTTTCCGATGGCTATACTATACATTACCCTGGTTTTGCCATGTTTATTAATATGCATTACCATACCTTGCTGTTCTTTGCAATGCTTGCCTATGCTGTACCATGCTTTCACTGTGCTTTACTACCCTTTGTTATGCTTTTACTATGGGACACTTTTACGAGGGACTATTTAGAGTACAAACTTGTCACTGGAACAAAGAACATCTAAGCCCTGGCAAAGAGTTTTGTGAATTTAGTATTTTTTGTATTTTATTTGTCTTTCATCAGTATTATGCAAAATGTTGGTTTGCAAAGCCGTTGCACCAATGCAAATTCATCCCCTACGACTTCCTGAAATAAAAACTCTAATTTTAATGTATTTTAATGTACCTCCCTGCAACAGAAGCTGTGGGCTTCTCCCTCGGCTGGGGGGAGGGAGCAGAGAAACTCAGACAACAGGTAAGGTGTGACTCTGGGTTTAATCACCACCATCCAGGTGTTACTGCGCCCTGACCCACCCCAAGGCTGTTGAATATTATATCTGTTTTATGATCCTCATGGTGTGAACATTAGCCATAAAGCAGATTAGCATTGACTTTATAGCTGAAAGATGTTCCGGGGTGTGGATTCCCTGGATTCTCTCATGTGATTGCTGCTGTGAAGGCATCAGCTCATAGGAAGATGCTTTAAACTCCCTGGCCAAGTAAGCTTGTGAACCATCTGCAATGATTTAACCAAGAGTACACGTATTACTTAGATAATCACTAATACAGACGCATGGATACATTATGTATATTAATTCAACCTCATAACAGGTTATTGAGGCAATTCGTGGTCATTGCAAAGTGTAGTAAACCACATAAAAAGCATGGTAAAGCACTGCTGATAATGCATGTTAAAAACATGTATCACTAACTGTAAATGCATAAAATTAGCACATGCAAACTGCAGAACTACTGGTGCCATCCGCATTTGCCATCTGCATTTGCTTTCAAACTACAGCCATTTTCTGTGCAAAACCCTGCCTTCTGAAACACATGCTTTGTTAAACTCTGCTCCTAATAAGGCTCTGTTAGCAGCCAATCCTAAATCTGAAACTCCTGGCCCCGGCATCCTGTACTCCCACACACGGAAAAGACATTCCAGAGAGACTACCACAGTTCTCAGCACTGCACAGAAATGAGCAGGGAGAATAGGACCAAGCCCTTAGCTTTTGTAACATCAAATTCCTCAGACACCGAGTACTCATACCTGCCCAGTACCAAGAGAGATAAGTAAACTATTCCAGGAATCAGCGTGCTGCGCTGTGAGGAATGATAAACAAAGCCAGATGCATCAAGGTCTTAAGCCAAAGTGCTCGGAGTTGTACCATTTTTCTCCAGTGAAAGAAAACTTTTACAGAACTGTAAAAACAAACAGCTACAGAGTGGGGTGCCCTTAAATGAACCCCCCTGAGTTGCTTTAAAAATCCGAGAAACTAGACAGAACAAAACATACACTGTATAAGCCCTTCTGAAAATACCCTGCATGTACAAATTTATTTACCTCTAAGTATGACAAATATTTTTTTGTGTTACCGGGTTTCTGTGTGTTTTTCTATATTGGGTAACTCTTTTCATGAAGTGTCTCTAATTACTGTGCATTTACATAGTTGTAAATGCACGTGTACTTACTCATAATGACCATGTTACTATGCATAGTTACAATGTACTGAATGTGTAAATCTGGGAGGGGTCTTGTATACGGTTGGGATTGGTCTTGATAGCTCTGGGAGAGATAGAAAGTGTTTCAAAGCTCATTGTGTTTCATTGATCACTGGCTATGAAACTGCATTGAGTTCAGTGTGGAGTTTAGTTGCTCTGGGGGAGCCGATTCAAAGCCTGTTGTTGCCTCGCCCTTTTGTTTGATCCGACGACACCCATCTCGCTGATGAAATGGACCATCAATAGAGCGGAGACTCTCACGCTAAATTCCTCATTTAATGGACCATGCAAAATCGACCACGCCTTTGCTTCTGAAAACCTTGTTTTCGAAACTATAAATAAACGACGCTGAGGGTTTTTATTTTGCTAAAGTGCCAAGTTCTTTTAAAAAGGGAGGGGGAGGGGGGGGGGGGGGGGGGGGGGGGAGGGGGGTGGATGGTGCTACAGTTACCAAATCAGTCAGGGATGAACCCCACAGAACATGACACATTTCATTATCAGGAGCTGTTTATCTTTCTAGTTTCGTAACATCATTTTTTTTTTTTTTATTCTTGTAGAAATCAAAGTGTTGAAAACTTTACATTGGAAAAGTTTACTCAATATGCCTCTGTGTGTTTGCAGCGCTGTGGTAGTTTGGTTTACACAAACCATATGTTTTGTGCTTTAGTAGTCTCCCCTCCCACTGTGTTTGACATTGATTGAAAACCCTTTGTCCAAATGTTTGCTAATAGCCGCATTTTTTAAAGTGTTTGCTCCAGTCTTTAATTAACTCCTAGTTTTTTTTTTATTTAAAGAGAGAATTTAACGTTGAGATACAAACAAAACGAGAATGCTTTGGAGCTGGAGACCTTGAATTATATGAATAAATTCTGTACAATCAGAAAATAGGAGTTTTTCAAAATAGGAACTTTTCAAACAAATAACCTGAAGAGATCCACTGCTTTGCACTTCAATATACTTTTTTTCTTCCATGGTGGGAGTCCAAATAAAAGTATCCAATTATTTAGACATCAATGTGTAGAACCAGGGTCCAGTCTGTCGGACAAAAACATGACTAGTTAATGCAGTGAAAGAAAGACAAATATGACAGGGAAAAATGTAATAATTTGAAGCCTTTTACAGACCGCACATCTGCTGATCTCAAACACTATGTAAACTGTTTCTGTAAATGGTTCTTGAAAAGCGTGTAATCACACTTATTTTAAGTAGCCAAACTGTCATTCTTGGAAGTAAATTGAATTTTAAAAGACAGGTTTAGAGTGCAGCTTTCTTTTTATTTTTTTTTATCCTCTTGTAAATGTCATCTAAGACGAAGGTGATCAGAAAGCCCTGGTAATCCCTTAATTATACGTATTAGAGCTAATACATTTGACGTGGACTTTCCCCAGCCCTGATCTGAAAGACGTTTTACTGAGCGGAGGACCGTTTCAGTTAAGGAAACCAGATGTTGTCACAAACCCTCGGTTTGGGGGATGGAATTTTGCATAGGAAAACAGGAAAAAGGCAAGTTCACAACAAGAACGAAAATCCGCACTGCAGTGAAAAGCAGATGTTTTATTTAATTATACACGCCATGTGCTGTTTTACAAAAGAGAAATTTCCAGAATCTTCTGGGGACCCGTCTGGGTACTTCGTAGTTTTTATAAGGGTGTCGGTCTATTTTAATGATCTAAACAGTGGCGGAGCGTAATACCACCACTCACGCATTTTCAGAAAGGAATACAAATTATTTAAAACAGTCTAAACCCCCGGAAGCTGCTCACAACAGTGATTCACTGTTCCTTGCTACGGTTTATAATTTTATTCCTTCTGGAAATTTTACATAGCACCATGTATCAAAGAAGGGGCCCCAAGGCTTCTCAGTTGGAAACAAATGACTCATGATGCAATTAGAGTCTCGAAGGACAGGGATTCAAGTTTTCCATCAGCACAGTCCCCCCCGTCCCCCCCGGCCCTTCCTAGATACCCCCCCCCCCCCTTTAGCGTTGGGTGTGGCCCCCTTCTCTCCGGCTCAGGGATTTACAATTCGGGTTTTGTGTTCAGAGCATACTGTAATGCCAGCGACTGATTAATTAATTCAATCTGCCCCTTCAGCACAATCCTTTGCTTATTTCTTCTCGTTGCAAGTGTTTCGGGTTGTGCTGCTAGACAGCTTGATAGTTTTAAAAGACTCGAAAGCAAAAATGCTTATTTCTTTCTTTGTAATATATATGTTGGAGCTGACTTGAAGGTGCGGTGCCATAAACCACCTCTCTACGGGTCACTGTCACAATAAACAGACCAACAAACCAGATATCCGCAAGGATAAACCGAACCATGTCTGATTACCGTTCTGGAGCAGCATCTCAGCTCTGTCTGCCAAGATGAAAAAGGTTTCACACCACGATCCCTCCATATTTTAACATTCGGTAACTCACAAATTTGGTTAATTCACGGTTAGGCCGCGCTGATGATGAAACCGCAGAATCGCCATGCAAAATGACTGTGGTGAACATTAATAAGGGCCTACATATCATATTGCGTAATAGTGAAATGAAAAAGCTGAACTATGACAAATGTCCTCAAACAGTTGGCTGTTAGACAGTTAATAATTAGAGGACAAGTTTGAGTATTTTTACAAGAGGCTCGGGACGCATGATTTTGGAAACCCATGCCAAAGGTCATACAAGAAGAGCACTCCAGTCTCTACAGCTGATATGTGTGTGAAACAGTCCAGCTACATTTAGATTAGCAGAGAAAGGCAGGCTGTACAGAGGGCTCCGATTCTGGAATTGTGGCCATATTTGCAGTTGCTAGGAGAGGGATCGGACAAAACAAATAATACGCTCCGTCTCAGACGAGGCGTTACCCAGCAGGGTAAAAGCAGCTCTTCAGATTGCATCTGTGCCCTGCAGAGGTGAGTCACTTTACAGTTTGACTTCACTCTTTTTCAATGCTGGTCCCTGATGGCTTGTTTAGTTATTTGGCAAGGGCTGGCTACTTTACACACCCCTCCGCTTTCCAGATGTCACCTCACGGAAAAGGAGACCAGGCTCTCTGTGAATATTCCTACCGTTCACTTGACTGTTTGAAAAGCAATTCAAATTAGATTGAGAGCAAGCAGCAGCCATGGCATTCTTTTTATTGCATAGTTGCAATATTTTTAACTTCAGGGTGTGTGGTTATTAGCTAACGAAGTCTCTGTTAGGGTGCGTTCACCGGAGGTCAGGAGCTGCTCTTCAGTTTCAGATGTGTGTCACATTCATATGAAACACAGGCGAGACCGGCCACAGTGTCTTTACGGAAAGAAGAGCCCCATCATCTGCTTGATCGAGTTATCTTTTGTCCTGCTGGAAGATATTCACAGTTGTGTACTGCTTTCTTCTGTAAAGACACTGAACTCGCGTAAAACAGTAACACTAAGAACCACTCCGAATGATTGCAAGCGATCGCATGCAAACAAAGGTAAAAGGACAGGAAAATAAAAACTATGGGAATGCAATTCAAACCTGCTTACTCTTACCGCTCTGAGGGAGCTATTCTGGAACCTCTTGGCTAATTAAAACAATACACCCAGTTGTACATATCATGGCAATCGACACACAAACGTAAATTCCACAGTAACTTTCACTTGCAGCTGCCCTGGTCCACAACCATGTTGAATTTGACACTAAAATAAAACGCCTTTGTGGCTGTTGACTACATTCTTCCATAGTTTTATCATCCCTTACACCCCCTCAGTCATGTTCAGACTGCACTAAAATAGAATTGGGTATGCGTTTACATCCCATTCTGTCCACTCTCCACTTCCAATAAAAAATCCACAACTGTGTTCTAAATGAGAACTGGCTGTCCATTTCACCACATTCTCCAGACCTGACTTTCCAAAAGCCAACTTGTTTGGGTGCTTTGTTCAAATGCTTGCAAATGACTGAGCCAGCATATGGGGGCACCTTTGGATCACTCAACATGAGTGTAGGTGAGGGAGAGAGATGTCACTGAGCAGGGGGGGTGGGGACAGGTGACCAAACAGATTACAGCCTGACTGCGTGTCTTGACTCTGCACAAGCCTGGTGCTGGATTACCCCTCAGTCCCTCAGTCAAGATCTAACCAACCCATACCATTGGAGCCATTTGGACCATAGCTACAGTTTATACAGCTCTGGTCAAACCAGAGTTCTGGTTTTGCATCACCCTATAGAATTAACACGTTTTGCTTCAAAAAGTCGAATGAAACCTGCTGAATAATGTTATGTTAACATATTGAAGTCGCCCTGGATAAGGGTGTCTGCTAAGAAATAAGTCCCTGACAAAAGTTTGGCCTGGTACATGCTTGCTTTTCTCATTCTGATACTTTGCAATAACCATAGTTTACCATGGCTTTCCACGTCGTTTCATTTGCTTTACGATGCCTCTCTGGGCTCTCTTGCCTGTGCTTTATCAAGCTTTCACTGTGCTTTATCAAGCTTTGCTGTGCTTTTACTGTGGGAAACTGTTAGAAGGGACCAAGAAACAGCAGAAATCATAAACATCTGACATAGTCACGAGAAAGGATTGTGCCGCCTCAAATTTACACAGGAGAGAATGGCAAATTCAATGTCTGCAGGCTTATCCAAGGGCAATGAAGGCTTTGAGCCGAGTGATCAAGACGACTAACAGTGCCGACATAGCCTCCCGTCTCCACTGATATCTTCAGATCCTAATCAGGTAGAGAATGGGGGCTGTTTACCCAAGAATCAGTGCTGAAACTCAAACAAGGTAAATAACAAATACTGATGATTGTGGCTCAATTAAACAATTTCTTTTGGGCGGGACCCCATGTTTTGGTTTTGCAGGTGGAAACACCAATATATTTGAAAAACCTGCCTTTTCCTTGACCACAGCCAGTGGATTAATGGGCAGCAGTGTGGAGTAGTGGGTAGGGCTCTGGACTCTTGACTAGAGGGTTGTGGGTTCAATCCCAGGCGGGGGACACTGCTGTACCCTTGAGCAAGGTACTTTACCTAGATTGCTCCAGTAAAAACCCAACTGTATAAATGGGTAATTGTATGTAAAAATAATGTGCAAAAAATAATGTAATTGTATGTAAAAATAATGTGATATCTTGTAACAATTGTAAGTCGCCCTGGATAAGGGCGTCAGCTAAGAAATAAATAATAATAATAATGTTCATGTAGTTTTTTTGTTTTTTTTAAATGCAAAACTGTTGGCCATAGCTGTACATTCCCTGCAGTCAGTATTGTACAGATCGCTATTAGTGGATGCTGCCCCTATGTGGAGCCTGCAGGTGAATGCAAATTACAGGTGACAGTGTTGCAGCCGAGCGATAGATGGCACCTGAGTTAGCGAAAGCAGAGTTTAATAAAGCTGAGTGAAAGCAAGGTGAAGCAGAGGAAAGCAAGCTCATTGAGCTAGACAGAAACATTGCATGAAGTATGCTAAATGCATATTAGAACTACGGGAGACTGTAGCATTACTGCACAGATCACCAAAATATGCATCACCTGGAATTTTAGGATTGAGACATAATTTAAACTACATGACTATCATTTAGATCTTTTATTTAACATTGCGTAATCAAAGAGACCTCAAAAACGATATTGCAACAGTCAACCGGAAGCCATAATAGTAGTAGAGTACTTCATGTTCGATTTCGAAATGTCACATTATATGTATATGGAAAACTACAAAGCGGTGTGTAATTCAACACGCTAATGTAACATTATTCAGCATTATTTCATTTGACTTTATGAAGCAGCATTTATTAATTCTACAAGGTGATGTTAAGGGCAGATATTAACAGTGCAGAATCATGTGGAGCTTTTGTGAGGTTTATTGGTGTCCACACCGCTGTCCAAATCATTCACGTGAAAATTGCATTGCATTTTAGCATCAGCACGATGAGGTTGCTGACATTCCTGCTAAGGCTAATTTTGTAGTGGTTTGATTTATTACTCATGAGACAAAGCAAACAAAGTATATGATTTATCATGACACTCAACATGTTTGCATGAACATCAAATTTGTAATAAGGATGTGCTAACACCTTGCTCACAATGTGTCTATTTATTGTTATCCATTATTAAAAAGGCTGTTTGATTACGTGATGTTAAATAAAAGATCTAAATTCTGTTCATATATTTATTATATCTCAGTTCTAAAATTTTAGTTGATGCAAAACTTTTGGCCTCAGCTGTACAGGTACATTCCCCTTTTAATACGTTTTTAATCAGAAGTTTATTAAAATGTGAAGCTTGGGACCATTATATTTGTTAGCAATGCGATATAATAGACCCAGTTTCCCCCTGCTCTGTGTGTATGATTAAACCATATTTAAACCACATGAAATTCAAAATATACCCCTACTAACTACAAAACACTGAAAAAGAAAAAAAAAACCTCTGATCCCTAATCGTGATAATCACTCATAGTTTCCTGTTAAAGGTTATCAGTAAAACAAATACAGTCACTCAGAAATGTAAACTAACAGTGACTATCAGTGTCTGCTCTCTCTCGGTCTCTTTTTTCAAAGTTGAAAGCACCACAACCTAATTGTGGGGGTTTCAAAGCATGAATCACTTTGAGATTTCAGTTCTGATTTCTTATCAGCCATCCGTTCTGATTTACATGTTTGTATCTTTTGTTTCCCAAACGTGTCTGCTGAAATATTCAGGGTATGGATTGCCTCTGGAAGAAAGTCTTCTAGAAAGTTCTGAAAGCTTGTACAGTAACATTGAAATATATATAAAAAGCCAACTTCCCCAGGCTTAAGGGGGCTGTGTGGTCCAGTGGTTAAAGAAAAGGGCTTGTAACCAAGAGGTCCCCGGTTCAAATCCCATCTCAGCCACTGACTCATTATGTGACCCTGAGCAAGTCACTTATCCTCCATGTGCTCCGTCTTTCTGGTGAGACGTAATTGTAAGTGACTCTGCAGCTGATGCACAGTTCACATACCCTAGTCTCTGTAAGTTGCCTTGGATAAAGGTGTCTGCTAAATAAATAAATAAATAATAATAATAACATACCTTTATCAAGGGAAAGTGTGTTTGAAAACAAACAGTGGAGGTAATTATAGGCTCTTGATGCCATGGTAACTACACTCACTAGTTTTATAAACACAAATGTGTATATATATTTTTTTTTTTTTTTTTTTTTTATAAAACTGCATAAAATACAAGCCCATCAATACAAACTCTACAGGAGTAACCATTTTTCAAAATGCAATTATTCTAAAACAAAATATGAAATAGCCACCGAAAACAGGGAACTAATGCATTCGTGGTGTTTATTTAGCATGCAAAACCTATGCAAAAAAAAACAACAAACAAACAGACACAGCCCTGTTCTACAATAACCAGAGATGAGTGCAGTTAAAAATAATGTGCAAAAAAAAATGTAATTGTATGTAAAAATAACGTGATACTTTGTAACAATTGTAAATCGCCCTGGATAAGGGCGTCTGCTAAGAAATAAATAAATAATAATAATAATAATAATAATAATAATAATAATAACCCTTATATTTCGGCACTTTTTCTGTGCTTTTCTCGTGGTAATACTATGCATTTAAAAATGCTTTACAATGCTTACCTATGCTTTACCGTGCTTTCACTGTGCTTTATTACACTAAGCTTTTTCTAGGGGAGACTTTTAGAAGGGTGTGCGCTGATACTAGATGAGCACAGGCTGTTATTATCACTGAGGGAGCAGGAGCAGTGAGGTGATTCATTTAATGAGCAGTATAGAAGAGAACAGACATTGAAAACAAAGGAAACCAGGGTGTTATTATTATTATTATTATTATTTATTTCTTAGCTGACGCCCTTATCCAGGGCGACTTACAATTGTTACAAGATATCACATTATTTTTACATACAATTACCCATTTATACAGTTGGGTTATTACTGGAGCAATCTAGGTAAAGTACCTTGCTCAAGGGTACAGCAGCAGTGTCCCCACTGGGGATTGAACCCACCACCCTCCGGTCAAGAGTCCAGAGCCCTAACCACTACTCCACACTGCTGCCCAGTTCTGCTTTAGATTCATGTGGAGTGCATGCTGCTGGTCCTGGAGTGGGTTTGGGTGGGTTTGGGTGGGGTGGCTGGGGTGAAGGAGGGAGTCTTGTTACATCTGGGTCTCAGCCACTGTTGCAGTGTTGCTACAGTAACAGTTTGGAAAGTTGGTTAAATAATCTGAGGGGTGCGTCGGCCAAAAATATTACAACCTACAATTACATTTTCTTTAAATAACCTAGCTTCACATTACGAAGTGATTCATGCTTTTCTGGGAAGTGAAATGTCTGTGGGTTGTTAGATGTCATGTTTTTTTTTTTTTTTCCCCAGAAAATAATTTTGACAGTAATATTAAGGAAAAGTAGATTAATCTAAAATTGTGGGATATCGTGTTGATCCTGAACAGCCATCAATTATTATTATTATTATTATTATTATTATTATTATTATTAGCAGTAGTATTAGCATTATAATTATTTGGGGGCAACTTGGTTAGATTTAAAAATGTATCCTTTTTATAAGAAACTTATGAAGTTTGGTTGTGAGCCTGACTTAGTTTCTCTAAAGTTCTACCTTAGACTTTATGATGCCTGTTGAATCATTATTTTATTTTCCTAGGCTTAAGAAAACATTTCCTGCTGTGTCTCGGAGGACTCCCCCCTCCTCTGCCCCCCTCCCCCAGGCTAGCATTTCTGCTGGATGGGGTGTGGTAGTAAGGAGATCCTGTGGAAAAAGAGAGCTGTGGCTTTATTACAGAACATGCAAGGTCTTACTGGAGAATGGAATTTGGCAGGATAATAAAAGAAACTGGTTTCACTTGAGTGAAGAGCTAACTTAAAGACACAGGGCCTCTTGGGAAGGGGCAATAAATCAGAGAGCAGATTTACTGTTCCCTGCTTTACCTTCCATTCCTCTCGTAATCTTAAGCGGCAAGGCAAATCCCTTTATTTAGCTTCTCAAAGCCCCACTGTCTGTTTGAGACTGCCAGTGTGCTCAAGCATAGGTAAGTGTTGTAAAGTCGGGAGGGGGTATGGTGAAGCATGTTAAAAAACAAAGCCCTGTAAACTCTTAGAAAAGTTGTTTTTACCACAGTAAACGCAAAACAAAGTGTGATACACTGTAAAACCCGGAGAAGTATGGTAAAACATATTTTTTAAAAAAGGCAAACCATATTATTATTAATTTATTATTATTAATTTCTTAGCAGACACCCTTATCCAGGGCAACTTACAATTGTTACAAGATATCACATTATTTTTACATACAATTATCCATTTATACAGTTGGGTTTTTATTGGAGCAATCTAGGTAAAGTACCTTGCTCAAGGGTACAGCAGCAGTGTCCTCCCCACCTGGGATTGAACCCACGACCCTCCAGCCAAGAGTCCAAAGCCCTAACCACTAACTTCTACTCCACATTGCTGCCCTATGGTAAATGCATAGTATAACCATGGGAAAATAACTGGAAGAATGTACTGTGGTAAACTTACATACACTACACAGGTGTCTTAAAACAACTAATCCCGGCAGCTCTAGATTTTTTTGTCCTTGGGTTAAGGGTGGGGGAGGGGTACTAGGGATCATCTTCAAATTCCAAGACTAGCAGAAGTAAGGGATTATCTACAAATTACTTTTTTAGGTCACTAGGTTTCAGACAGGCAACTCTGGCATTAAGGTTAAGTTTCGACCTCAGAATTGTTGAAAAGTGAATGAGCCCTGTTGAGGATATTTGCAAGGCATGATCCAAGCTTTTAGACATCAGTCTCTACACAATGCAAGCAGGTTTTTACTGTATAGTAAAGACAACTCTCCTGTTTTTATCCCCTATCAATTATTTACAAATCCGCTTCAGGCATCGCACTGTACAGTAGCCAGGTGGCATATAGAACAGCTACAAACCATTCAGGAACATGAATGGTTTGTAATGGATCTCCTCCTAGCAGCTGGTGAGTTCATCAGACTGACATCAGCATACGACACACGCTCGCCTTTCCACTACAGAGCGTGCTCTTCAGTTGAATGGCATGACGTTTGTCTTTGAACAGCGAGGTTGGTCGTTAGCGGTTCGCGTCCAGCCCTTGCCTTTCTATTCAGTTCAATGGGCTGAGGTGCCGAGCCATTGGTCTGGTACATGGTGCACAAAACGTTGCAATAACAGTACACGGGACACAGTCTTGGGATTGGTCTTGCTGGATGCTTGCATACATGCAACAGAGACCATGCATATTTCAAGCCAGCACATTAAAGTCAGTACACCGGTACGGCTGTAAAAATATCAGCGCCCCTGAGGAGAGGAAAATGTCCTTCCAATCGTCTTTTAAAACACTCAATGCAGAAGTTAATTGCCATTGATTGGTACTCAGTTGTAATCGCGGGGGAAGGACTTATTGGATGGATTTATTGAATCCCTGACGATTTTTAAATCCGAAAGGAAATTCAGAGTAAGAACACAAGTTTCTGCACGCTAATAGATGCCTCAAAAGAATAGTTTCTTCACTGAATAATATTAAACAAAGCAAATACCTAAATATTCTTCCTGGCAAACAGCTGGACAGCAATGGCTTGATCCCTAGCAGAAGATGGGACCTTTTCATCTTTCACCTGTCAACCATCAACTTAGACACAAAACAGGTCTGGATTTAAAGATAGGGTAAAACATTTCAGTGTAACATGATTTGCATACAGCACAGTAAAAGCAAATGCTAGAAATGTCTTTATCAGACCCAGTTGTATGCGGGCAGGTGGTCGTAACACCAAAGACATGCCTGTGCGTTTAAAGGTTAATCCTTATCAAGATCACCTCCAGATAACAGGGGTCAGGTTTCTGGTATCGCTGAGGCCTGTTTTAAAGTGTACACAACTATCTTCAATGCGGTCTGACACTCCACCCGTTTCCCAGGATCTCTGCAGCCCATCACTTAGATCTGCCTGTCTGGTTAAATCCATGCTGTCTTTAATTCAAAGTTTGAAGTATAGCGTTGATTTTGACAAAGCTCAGACTCTCAATCCTGCGTTCTGAAGGTGCCATGCTTCTCTTTGTCTGAGCTGTTTAGTATAATGGTTTTGCCTTGTCAATTTCTGAAAGGTATCAAAGTTTGTGTAATTTTAACTTGGTGTCAAAGCTGTGATGAAAGAGAACATAGATGGGTTTTTTTTGGCATTGTATCCCTTATAAAAGCAAAATTACAGTGCAAATATATTATGGAAAACTTTTATAAGGGATGCAGTGTTAGAATGAAATAATCAAACACAGTTATTTAACTTTTTAAAAACCATTATAAGAATGTGGCACCTTTATTCAAATCTAGACCTTTGATCTGTATATCTATCTATCTATATATATGTGTGTGTGTGTGCGTTTGCAAAAATACTGATGAAGTACCATTGGGAAAGTTTACTGCAGTACACTGCAAAAGCGTGTTAAATTGAAGCAAGCCTAGCAAAATCTCAGAGGTAAGGTAAAAGTACAGAATATACACTTATTACACTTATCTACTTAGATATACAATTACTTATCTAAGATAATTGCTGCATTTTATGGGACAAATTCATACTCTATTCTTAGTTTGAAGAGAAACGTTACTTACCAGCACAGTGTTGCACAGTAAACATAAAATCTGCACTCTGTACCTATAATCTGGTTTATCGTCGCACCATGGTAACCCCAACCACACAGACACAATCCCAGACCATGGCAATTTAAACAAATCACTGCAAGCTGCTGTCCCGAGTCCACATGCATATGGAGTGCCAAAAACTTAAAGCAACAACAAGATACAAGGGTACCACACACATCCAGCAGTGTGCACATGTATTAGAGCACCCCGCTGCTTCTGTAGATGTGATTTGTTGTGCAGATGAAATCAAACCACTGGAACTGAAACTCTTGGACAATTGTCTAATTGAATTGTTGAACTTTAATAGGTCACACATGCAATTCATTTAAAATAGTAAGAGAAAAGGAACACAGAGCCACACATGGTAAAACGCAGGAGACTTTTTAGAAGTTGTTTAAGATGCCTGATTAAAGCACAAAGTGGTCTAATGTTTTCACACGAGTGCCTGTTGTTTCTATATCACTGGTAAAGCATAGGGAAGCACTGTAAAGCACAGAGAGGTATGGTAAAGCATAGGGAAGCATTGTAAAGCACAGAGAGCTATGGTAAAGCATAGGGAAGCATTGTAAAGCACAGAGAGGTATGGTAAAGCATAGGGAAGCATTGTAAAACACAGAGAGCTATGGTAAAGCATAGGGAAGCATGGTAAAGCACAGAGAGGTATGGTAAAGCATAGGGAAGCATTGTAAAGCACAGAGAGGTCTGGTAAAGCACAGGGAAGCATTGTAAAGCACAGAGATGTCTGGTAAAGCATAGGGAAGCATTGTAAAGCACAGAGAGGTATGGTAAAGCATAAGGAAGCATTCTAAAGCACAGAGAGGTATGGTAAAGCATAGGGAAGCATTGTAAAGCACAGAGAGGTATGGTAAAGCATAGGTAAGCATTGTAAAGCACAGAGAGATATGGTAAAGCATAGGGAAGCATTGTAAAGCACAGAGAGGTATGGTAAAGCATAGGGAAGCATTGTAAAGCACAGAGAGATATGGTAAAGCATAGGTAAGCATTGTAAAGCACAGAGAGATATGGTAAAGCATATTACAAAAAAAACCATGGCAAACTATCGGTAAGGGTATTTAAAATGCACATTGTTATTAAGTAACATTTATAACTCTGTTGCAGTGGTTTTCACTCATTGTAAGAAGTCCTATTTCAAGGACAGCCTTTCCCAAATGACTACCTGATACACACATTGTGCAGGCATGTCTCTGGACAAGTTTGTCAAGGTTTTGTATCTGTCAACAATCTGTCAACCTAATTACTGCCTACAGCGAATTCCTGAGGAACCGGACTTGATCCGATGGAATCTAATTTAATCCGACTAGATTGCACTAGGAGTCATCGTTAAATGGAACCGGTTTTCATGATGGATTTCGTCAGGGATTTTGCTGCAGAAACCGCCTCAGTTTGAATGGGTGACCCAGATCTTACAGTCCTAGTGATCCCAGATCGATCGACGAGGCTGTTGAAAGGACAAGATTGCATTTAGTTCGAGGCCTCCGGTGCCCTTTTCTGATGTTTGTAAGTAATTGCCCACCGGATGCTTCCCAGCTCTGCTGTTCACTTAACGAGACAGAGGAATACAATTTCTCAATCGGAGTGCAACAAAACTCAGAACTATTCAGATATTTTGCAACCATCTCACCAGCTTAAGTTCTTGGCAGAAGCAGTCAGACACAAAAGTCAGGAAACCAGGCAGGCATTGAAAGAGCGATGCTATTGCACACTTTTATTAACAACATTTAAAACAAGTTATTTTTAGCGCTGGGGCTGAAGCTCCTTCCTAAGCCCCAGTCTCAACACTGACCATGCAGGCCAGGTGTAGCCTTTTACACACTCCTGCATCATTGAAACCCATTGGATAATGAACTGATTGACCCACCAATCAAGGGCCACCGTTTCCTCAATTTCAGATTCCACATTCTCACACGGAACCTAGGTTCAGATAACACACAGGTTACAACCAAAAACGAACACACACTTAAATAGTAAAATACAAATAACACTTACTGATGTAGCTGGTGGAATACGTATGCACATTTATACTGTACAATATGGGAATGCATGAAAACAAATACTGGTACAAAATCAATAAGCTAGATACATAAAATAAATCGCCAAAATAAACACTATGTACATCTGAGGGGTTTTGCACCCTGTCACTGGAAAGTCGGGGTAGAAAAAAGTAACGTTTTTCTGTAGCTGTATAGGCAAATCAATCTATCAAATAATGCTGCTATTTGGATAATACATGATTAGCCCTAATACCAGAGTAAAGGGCCATATATAAATTTATAACAATGGGATATGAAGTGATAACTAAAGATGATTAAGTGTAGACGCACGCTGCAATAAAATATCGCTGCAATTGAACTGTAAAAACCACTGTACAATGGTTTATTATTATTAGTTGTTTATTTAGCAGATGCCTTTATCCAAGGTGACTTACAGAGACTAGGGTGTGTGAACTGTGCATCAGCTGCAGAGTCACTTACAATTACATCTCACCCGAAAGACGGAGCACAAGGAGGTTAAGTGACTTGCTCAGGGTCACACAAGGAGTCACACAATATATATATATATATGAAATCGTTCACCCCAAATATTTTCATAGCAGTGAGTACATCCTTGGTATCACATGCTCTGGTTCCAGCCTTTATAATCCGTTGACACACCACAGTAAAAATGACACACGATGGGTGCGAGTTTCCCAAGTTTTATTGTTACCTTGGTAGACTCTGGCGTCATTACCTTGGAACTATGGTGGTAGGAGTTGACAGGTAAGATCTGAGTAACGGGAGTCTTCAGTAAAGCACACAGTCACAGTTACTCAAAGACGCTCCTTTGTTTGAGTTGGACACAGTTCAGTATTGTCACAAGCATGCAGAGGGAGAGGCAGACAATGAAAACTACCATGAATGAATAGGTTGTACAATCCACCACACCTTTATGTGCACAACATCGTATAGTGCTGTTCATTGAAACATGAATGGACAGTTTTAAGTAGACACATATACAAGTGACACTGTTTGAAAAGTTTCTAGCAACTACCCGGGCTTTGTTTCCGTGACTAGAGAGACACAGAGAGAGAAAGAGAATGCATTCTTCTTTGTACATGCAGGTTTGTGCACTGAAAAGATCCCTCTATATGGAGCCACTCAGCATTTCACTGTGATTTGAAAATGTTCCATTACATTTGAAATGAATGAATAAAGCTACAGAGTCAAAAGACACTGCAGTAAAAATGTCTCACCCCCAAAAATGTGACCCCAGAAAAAACATTAACTTAGCAATTGCCGACACTGTTTTTTTAATATTATTTCTAAAAATGATATTGCAATATTTGTTCCAGTTCTAATGTGCAATGCTGGTGGACTGCCACTGGTTCTTTCGTAACTAGAACAATAAAACACTCACTACTTAAAATACTAAAAGAATCTTAATAAATTCAATGACGAGCGACTAAAAAAAGTATTTTTCAATGTCTTTCAACAAATTTAAAAACGACTGGTAGTCGCAACGTTTGTCAGGGACGCTTTATGAAAGGGTAACTTTTCAGGAAGCGATGGGGACCCATTTCAAAAAGCTTTCAACTCAACCCCAAGAACTTGGTATTTCTACCATAAAAAGAAAGTTTGATAATATGTTGCCTACCGATTTTCAAAAATATGTCGCTTTTGGGTAGTTTTCAACATTTCAGGGTGTCAGTTTAACAACAAAACGAGGAGACATCCAGCAAACCCATCTTGTGCTTAGTCTATAAAACTAGACTCGATGCACCCGTGGTTCTGCCACCTGGTGAGAGTCGATGGAAGGGCATTTGACAGATTTGTGTGGCACCGCTTGTTTTTTTACATTACGTTGTCGGACAGAAATAAAACTGGATTTAGAAGTACTAAAACAAACTTAATCAAATTCAAATCAAATCTTTGCACTATGGAGTAATAGTTGTGCACACAGCTGGGTGAACCGGCTCCTGACGCACTTCCCTCTTCAGTGGGAGTGAGTTCCTTCTGTTTCACAAAACTCTGACTCATAATCTGACTTCGTAATTCTATTGCACATCAACATGACTAAAACATTCCTGGGAGAACCTGGGTAAACCCGATTCTCTAGAACATTCTTCCCTTTATCATCTTTAGAATCAATTGAACGAACGTTTCAGTGATGGAATGTGGCAAGAATTGTTTGCAGACGCTGCCAAAGATGTGCGTTTCATATCCTGGGTTGAGTTATTTTTCATTAACCATACCAATGTCTTTCGTTCAGCCTCTCCTTAGCCTCTCAGCCCTTCACATTGAGTCTGTTTGCTGTTTGACTCCAGCGTTGTGTTTGTTCTGGATAAGATGGAAAATATGAAACTCTTCACACCTGGTCTCTCTTTCCCCCCCTCTCCCCAGCACACACAAACACAGACACACCTCTCTTGTCAGAACACATTAGGCAACGCTTGGCAGAAAAATTGAAAACCTGGTCGCCGTAGCAACGCACAGAGTGGGGTGCAGAACGCTGGAAAACTTTCTGTATTCCAGTTGAAAAACACTGCAGACCTATCCAGACAGATTCAGAATAGACTGTTCAGAATATTCCCTCCAGCTAAAGCCTAGCAAGATCTATTTTTTTTCCCTGATAGTTTTGTTTTACTTACTTTATATACGAGCATTTAAAAAAAAAGCATACTTTAGTAAACGCATAGTAAAGAGTAGTAAAGCATAATAGAATAAAAAAGCATGACAATGCTCTGTGTAGATATACAGCGAGAGATTTTATGCTATTTTTGTTTTTATTTTAAAAAACAGTGTGCTACTGTAAAGTTAAGAAATAGCAAATTCATCTTAATTCAAATTCAGTGACAAACATCTTGACTAGAAGTCTTTTTCAAAGATTTCTAAAAACATAGGAAAGAATAGCATGGTAAAGCATGGTAAATATGTTGGGTAAACATGGGAGAAACTTGAGGAACTGCAAATCCAATGTACTATTGAACAGGACTGTGAAGAGTCAGTCCAAACAGAATAGGGAGGGGGACTGAACCCATGACAGCCTACTACTCTGTGCTCTCAGTCTCTGCCATTTGAGAAATCTGTATTTGAACACTCTTGTATTTGACATTTCTGAATAAGCAAAAGAGACAAATGATCATGCCTTTGACCTCATGAGAAAGGGGGCCAAAAAACTTTTGAGGCCCACTGTGCTAAAATTAATCAGCGACCACTGCTAAAAATGCAAAGCTGCCACAATCCAAATTTCGTTTTTTCTTTTCGTTAAAGATTGAAGATTCAGGGAATCAACCGGTTAAGAAATGTGTGCTTCGTCTTTGTTTTGTTGACAGCACTCCAACGGGACACTCCCTCCCTCTTGTCCCAGCTGGTAAGCTCTCTCAACACTTAGCGCTGAGATCACTACCAATCCTCACCATCATTACCTCATCTTCAACAGGAAAGACCAGGATAACGTCACCCTGAATCGATGATTACGTTATCCTCTTCCCTTCTCCTCCTCATCCTCCTCCTTAGCCTCTTGCATAATCCGTACCAAATTGCTAAAAATGACTTAATTTCACTGGGGTTAAGAAGGCACTGGCTCTGTATCAAAAGATGCACCATGAAAGAGATTTATTTGGTTAAACCAAATCCAAGTGTAGAATAAACATGCTAAAATGATGTAACACACAGTACCTGCATGGTACAGTACAAGCCTGGAAAACCACACATGGATGTTTAAATTGAGCATGGTTACCTGGATCACGGGCATACAGAATTCATATTTACATGCTAAGTGGTACACTGGGTCATTTTTGTTGCCACAGAGTTACACGTCACTTTCTAAACCCAGCTGCTGCCAGCCAGTCAAAGTTATCTTACAGATCAGAGGGGGGCACCCCCTAAAATCTGAGGCAGTGTGGCCCAACGCTCAGAGCAATGGTTCTGATAGTTTTATCTAAGATTTCTAGTTTTGCTTTTGAAAACTCAATATACTATTTCTTCACTCAAACCTTGTACGAAAATGTTGCTATTGGGGCCACACTACATGTCGTTGCTCAGGTTACACAAACCAGCAGAGACCGTTTCTTAGAACTGAATTATTTATCTCCTGCAATTCTGACTGCTGACTCTGTTAAACTTGCGGCGCAGCGAATGATGCAGCGTGAATGTTGTAGGGGAGTGAGAAACGCACCTACAAATCAAGCAGACAAGCCTTTTCAGCTACTGCCCTCAACAAAGGAATACAAAGCATGCATGCACAGCCACCTCATTCATCTGAACTAATCTGAGCTCCTCCCCGCTCCACCCATGATTCCACACTCCGCACTGTGGAAATGGGAATCTGTCTATCTGGAGGAAGAAATATAGTTCTCAAGGTCAGAGAGCAACCAGCAGGCAGATAGCTGTGGAATCTGGTGGACGTGCAGCATTAGCTTGTGTACCTCTTTATTTCAAACAAACATCTCATGAAGTAAAAGTATAGGCAGGGTATAACCGCAACCAAACATTGTGCTATACAAGGATCTTTTTCTCCCGCTGTGCCCATGTTTCTTTTGGTAGTAGTTCCTCCACATTTTGAAAATGTCTTCACAAGTGAATTTGATCAAGTGCTGCCAAGTTTTGTTTTAAAAGATTTTTCCCCCGAGTAACACAAAATGACTTGAACAATACCCCGGATTGTAATAAAACGCCTTTATAAGTAACAGGCAGAGAGAATGCTCAAATGTTTTAGAACTTTTGAAAGCCAGATGGTGTCTTGAACTTCTCTCTAATTTCTTTTGGGAACACTGTAACAAGCAGGAGAGGGCAGAGGTAGAGGCTTGACGTGTCAGAGAATATACCTTTTCTTTATAAAAGTTTAGCACAACAAATCTGCACAGTAATTTTGCTGTTTTGCCATGTTTTTCCCATGGTTATACTATGCATTTCTCAAAGATTTACTTAAATGTTTTTAATACCACACCATACCTGTCTGTGCTTTACAATGCTTACCTGTGCTTTACAATGCTTACCTGTGCTTTACCATGCTTACCTGTGCTTTACAATGCTTACCTGTGCTTTACCATGCTTACCTGTGCTTTACAATGCTTACCTGTGCTTTACCATGCTTTCACAGTGCTTTACAATGCTTACCTGTGCTTTACAATGCTTACCTGTGCTTTACCATGCTTACCTGTGCTTTACAATGCTTACCTGTGCTTTACAATGCTTACCTGTGCTTTACAATGCTTATCTGTGCTTTACAATGCTTACCTGTGCTTTACAATGCTCACCTGTGCTTTACAATGCTTACCTGTGCTTTATCATGCTTTATTACACATTGCTTTGCTTTTAATGTGGGAAACTTTTGCAACTTTTTTTTTTTACCACATTCTCACCACTTTGTTGTGCGTTGTTGCAATTTATATATATATATATATATATATATATATATTTTTTTTAATACAATCAAGGTTTGCAGGACCATTTTTAAGTTTCAAAAAAAAAAATTAACAACATGAAATAAACCTTAGGGTTAAGATTAAAGATTAGTCTTATTTTAGTTTAATAAAAGCCAATTCAAAGAACCAAAACAAAAACAAAATTAAAAGAAACGACCTTGCAAATTCCATTCCGCTGGGATCATACAAATGCAGGAGAACTGTTAACAGTTGTTGGGATAAAAACAAACACAGACTTTACTGTAAGCAGTGCTTCAGCCCTGCAGTCTGGATAATCACTATTGTTCTTCCAAACAGAATACAATGTCCCTGTTGTGCTAATGCAATGAGTCCACTGTAGTCCGAATCGATCGTTCAGACAACAAAAGCAACTTTACAAAAGTGTCATGCAGAGTCACTGAGTGTTTACTTAGCTGTGACCAAGGTTACAAGCTGTTTGCAAGGGTGGAGGCCTTTAGCCAGCCCAGGGAATTAACTTGCACATCAGCCCAGGGAATTAAATTGCACATTTTGCCGGCAGACCAGGTCAAACTCTTCCAGTCTAAGTCAGTGCCATGTGATCTTTAGCCTCCATGAAGCAAGACCTCCTGTAGAACAGTGCCCCCTTATCCCCAGAGCCCATTTCCAGGCAGCTTACATAGCCCTGCTGCCCTCAGCCCTGGGTTTCAGAACTCCTCTCAATTAAAGTATGTTATTAAAATGATCAGGAGCCGTGTTCCTCCCCCTTTGCATGAGCAGGTCTCTATTAGTAAAGCTACGGACTCACAGGTGTGACGTATCCATGCTGTGAGGAGAAGTGCAATCTGGTCATTCAGAGCAGATTTGCCTGATTGTTCAAACTCCTGGCATCTACACTGGGATGGAAATACAACTCCCATTGCACAGCAGTTTGATCCATTCTTGGTTGTACTGTGAGTTGAGTAAGACACACCTGAGCTTGTTAACTATGCACTGTGGCTATTCAAGCTTGTAGCAAAACCTGGAATGGCTGAAACTGCTACGCAATAGGAGCCTTATTCCCATCCCATACAGTACCTGGTATTTGTTTGCCGGTTTCCCATAGTTTACCCTGGCATGCCTTGTTTATTAATATGCTTTACCAGACCTCGCTATTCTTTACAATGCTTCCCTATGCTTTACCATGCTTTCACTGTGCTTTATTACACTTTGCTCTGCTGTTACTGGGGTAATTACAAGGGATGAAACAGGACTAATTACAGCAATTCATCTTTGAGCTTAGTAATGAAGCAAGACGTGCCTTATCATTACAGAGCAGTAGGGAATAGGGGCTGGTATTGCATGTCTAAGTGTAATCCAGGCTTCTCTTACTTGGGCTTCAGAAGATTTGCGAGATGCCTGTGCCCTAATGCAAAAGGAATGCAGTTCACTTCAAAGCATATCTTCCCAAGTTGGTCAAATGATGGATGTTCCTGAATATTGAAAGAGACGCCTGCACTTTTTTTTTTTCATCCCAGAAAAACCACCTCTCGAGAATGCAAGAATCGATTGGTCAGAAACTGTGTAAAAACAAGACCAAACTTTCTACTCAATCAGCTGGCAGTTAAAATTGACACTAGAGTTAAAACAAACAGCTGCCGAAACTCACACTAGCCTCAAAATCAGAAGGTACCAGGATTTTGCTGTTGAATAAACTCTTCCTCCCGTATAACTGCATGAACTCCAGTAAGTAAAGCCCCAGACTGGCTTGTGATGTATTCAGGCTTGTGTGCTGGGCAGAGTAGATTTATCAGGTGTCTGATTGTTCAAACTCCTGGCACCATGACATTTCAATAACATACCTAAACAAGGGACGTTTTGAAACGCAGGACTGGGTGCAGAGCTAGTGAGATTTCCAAACCCTGTGAAACTTATAGTGAAAGGCGGCACAACTCTAAAGAAACTCAAAATTAATTAGACGTTTTGGCAAGAATCCTTGGTCAGTATTTTCCACCGAAAAATAAATAAACTAAAACAATAAAAAAGCGTTTGATTTTCTTAGTAATCTATTACAGTGACTCACAAATACAGCTGAACCATAAAGAACATTTACAGTTACTGCAGTGTAATTAAAACTGTTTGCAGGTTCCTGTCTCTCCTGATCCGCATTGCTATGTAGTGTGTGTTTTAGATAGGTATCTGAAAGGACTGGTATTGCCTCAGGAATCACGCTACTTCATCCAAGGCCAAACTACAATACAATTCACATTTCAATATTATTTGTTTATTTAGCATACGCCTTTATCCAAGGTGACTTACAGAGACTAGGGTGTGTGAACTATGCATCAGCTGCAGAGTCGCTTACAATTACGTCTCACCTGAAAGACGGAGCACAAGGAGGTTAAGTGACTTGCTCAGGGTCACACAATGAGTCAGCGGCTGAGGTGGGATTTGAACCGGGGACCTCCTGGTTACAAGCCCTTTTCTTTAACCACTGGATCACAAGGATCCTAAAGCGCTTCACACACACACACGCACGCACACACAAAAAAAATACATCTTAATTGTAAAATTAGAAAAACGGTTCCAGCCACATCTAACTACGATACAACAAAGAATAATTTGCAGATAATAATTTGTATTGGAATACAAGAATAAAAGCAAAACAGCAGAGGTCATTGTAGTTCATCTAATGGCTCTTGAATGAAGAACGCATGTGTTTTATAGGTGGTATGAGTACATACTCTCCCTGTCTCATTAAAAAAAAATAAAAAATAACAAAATAGTACATGAGTTAAATTATCACTGGATCTTATTACGCATCACAGAAGTAGCCAATCAGGACCATCACATGTATCACGATCCATATCGTCTCACAACCTGCATATCGTGATACGTATCGCATCGTGACTTTAGTATATCATGACACCTCTACCCTACCCAGCCAAGCTTTCAAAATGACTTCATTTTCTTTTAGTTTCCACTTGAGATCTTGCCAGAAAACTCTAGACTGCAGATTGTCAATTCCAAGCGAATGTTTTTAGATTCTACAAACTCCCAACTAACACCTATACATTATAGGTAGGGCTTCTGAGTTCCAAAAACATGAATTTAATAAAAACCGAAAACCAGAAGCCCTAATTATAGGATACACGTATACCCTTACAAAATTTGACTATGGTATTTTGGCAATGTATTTCTGCAGGTTTCCCATGCTTTTCCCATGGCTGTACTGTGCATTTACTATAGTTTACCCTGGTTTGCCATGTTTTATGAATATGCTTTACCATACCTCGCTATTCTTTACAATGCTTACCGATGTTTTAGCATGCTTTCACTATGCCTTATTACACTTTGCTATGCTTTTACTGTGGCAAAGCCTTTATAAGGGCATAATATGTATTTTAGTGAATTAACTCCTTCCTCTTTGTAAATCTGAACCTAGGGCCTGTGCTGTGGCTTAGATTTACTGCAAACAACATGAAGTGACATTGCATGTATGACTGAGATAGTACTAATCTCAGTCACATTTAACAGCCCTTGTATGCATGTTTTTTCCCATGGTTATACAATGCATTTATCTAGTTGCCATGGCTTTTCGTGTTTTTTTTTAATGGGCTTGTCCATACCTCTCTGTGCTTTACAATGCTTACTTATGCTTTAGCATGCTTTCCCTATGCTTTATTAGACTTTGCTTTTATTAGGGGTCAATACTGTATAGTTTGGTCACCTGACTTCAGCAAAACTCCAGGTCTTTGTCTACCACTCGCTTGCAAGTCACAAGATAACTCCAGATAATATGTATAGTATCTGCAAGGACAGCTTTTATAACACGCATGAGACAACATATGCCTGTCACAGTAAATCCATAGCAAAGTGTGATAAAGCACAGTGGAAGCATGGTATAGTATACTAAAGTTCAAAGAGGGATGGGAAATATGGAAAAGCACAGCCAACCGTGGTAAACTATGGTAAGTGCATGGTATAAACATGGGAAAACTGCAAAGCACTGTGGGAATTTACCATGGTAAACTCTCATAAGGGATACCCCCCCCCCATTTTATCCAGTAAAAAGAAAGATAACTTGGACGAGCATTAGCTTTAGTGTAATGTTTGCTTGCTGCAGTCACTAACCAGATTCTGTACGTCTCATAGTGCATTCTCATAGCTTTATATTGCATTCAATGAAGCAATGAAACTTCTATTCGCATCAGCGTATTGAACCTTAACCCATTTCATTTATCTTCCAGATGTGCACATGCTTCCTTTGTATACAGATGTGCTGAAATACAATCTATCCACATTTTGAATGGGAAACCCAACAAATGCCTTGACTGATGGGACCATACGTACCCACAGTACAAACAAACACACACGCTAATGGATTTAACTGGTCACGTGGGAAGTCAGTCACACATGTTTCAAAGCAGGTGGCAAAGTGTGAAAGCAATCTGTTAAGCAATTTAAAACAGGGACTGGGAAAGGGGGAGAGAGAGAAAGAGAAGGAGGTCCTGTGGACCTTAGAAACATCCGAATCCTTGAATGATTGCTGTATAGAAATCGTGATAAGATTCAAACATCGACTGCTTGCACCCAAGATGTTAATTCTCTTTTTTTTTTGTTGGATTAGTGACACAAACAGTTCACTTCATAAGTCCCCTCATCAGGTGAAATTGATTTTTCTACAGAGCAGTAATTCAGACCTTGCGGGAACCATTGATAACATGAGTTATCTCTGTTTTAATCCAGGGCTTTAAACAAAGAGGAACCCATTCAGATTGAGGTGTGGTGCAGATAGCCCAACTGGGTGTGGCCGCCCCATTTAACAAGAGACCACCCGAATCAACATAATACAACTATGGCCAAGAGTTCTGCATCACCAAGAATTTTAGGATTGAGACATAATTAAAAACAAAAAACTAAAGTATATGGGAAACTACAAAGCGGTATGTAATTCAATACGATAACGTAACATTATCCAGCAGACTTCATCCTATAGGGTGATGGAAAACCTTTTGGCCATAGCTGTATATAATATTGCTTCTAGTGCTTGTCCTTTGGAGCACCCTGTACTGTAAACATCAGGACAAACATGACAAAACTGTTTGAATGAAACGTGCTGTTGATTTTGCATTGAGACTCCCACCTGTAGATAAGGGATGTATACATTAAAATTCAAAGGGGGGTGTGTCAAATAAACATACCAGGAAGTTCTTAACTGTTCTTAAGTTATATATTTAAAAAAAATACTGTACTACCATTATGACTTAGACTTTTACGATATCGTTTTGTAGTTTCTTTGACTACATGATGTTAAATAAAAGGTCTAAATTATGTTCATGCAGTGTTTTTTTTTATATCGTGTCTCAATGCTACAATATCTAGGTGATGCAAAACTGTTGACCACATCTGTACAAGCTGGATAGAGTTATTAATAAATGAAAAGGACTTCAACCCCCCTGCCCTGAACCAACACAACAAACAGGTTTTAACAGATACCACGCTAATGGCATCAAAACAGAACACCGACCTGTTCAGGAGGGTTTGCAATAGCTTAGCTTAAGAAAACAAAGCAGCGTTGTTCTGACTTGGTCTGCTTGGCTCTGAACAATACTATAAACAGAGGCACACACAATGCAAGGGGTGGGGGGGAGAAAGACTGAAAGTTAAATAAAGTGAAAGAGAAGCATGAAGGAAAGAAGGGAAAAAGTGAAGGAAAGAATATGAATAAAAGAAAGAAAGAAAGAAAGAAAGAAAGAAAGAAAGAAAGAAAGAAAGTGTAAGTTAGCCAGGTAACAATCTGCTCTTGTGATCAGTGAGACCCGTGCAGCACTCCCTGGCCTTCTGATTGGTCCAGGTGTCAGGTTCTGTGCCTTCCCTCTAGCAGACTCCACCAAAGGGAGGAGCTAGCCAGCACCCAGCCCTTATAACAACCAGCATAGCCCCATTCCTCCTTCATCTGCTAGCACTGAAGCCTGCCTAGCTCTTCCTCCACCACCGACCTTTCGTGCAAACCAGCACAAAACAAGATCCATTCAAGATGTCTTTCCAAGTGAAAAAGACCGTCCGCTCCTCTGTCTCCAGATCTTCTCCTAGGAACTTTAGCAGCTCGAGCTATGCAGGGCCAAGCAATGTCCGTTCTAGTTTCAGTGTGAGAAGCGCCTATGGTGGGGCTGGAGGAGGCATGGGCTATGGTTCTGGAGCAGGCATGGGCTACGGGTCTGGCGGAGGGAGCTACATCACTTCCTCATCAGCCTACGGTAGCGGCATGGGCCTGGGCATGGGCATGGGGGGTGGTGCAGGGTATGGTGGCGGCATGGGAGCCCCCATCACCGGAGTGACCTTCAACAAGAGCCTGCTGGCCCCCCTCAACCTGGAGATCGACCCCAACATCCAGGTGATCCGCTCCCAGGAGAAGGAGCAGATCAAGGGCCTCAACAACCGCTTCGCCTCCTTCATCGACAAGGTCAGTAAAACCCCTTCTTGTTTGATTATTCTTGTGGTAGTTTTATTTGGCAAAAGTGCATTGTATTTGTGTAGACAGAGAGAAGTGGGGAAAGCAGGAGAAGAGGGCGTTGACGTGTAAAGCAGAAACAGTATCAAAGGGAGAGGGAGAAAGTTCTTTGGTCCGTTAGAAGAGATATCTGCTCCAAAATGCACGCTGCACAATGCTCCGTAGCCCTAACTTTGTTCTGAGATTGTTCAATAAAAATCCTACTGGATTGTGCAAAACTTACAGCTGGGGCTGTTTGAAATCTCCAGCTTGAGAGTAGAAATGAGAGCAACACTTGCCAAAAATGTCCAAAAGGGTTCAGTTTTCCATCGATAAAATGTTTTCTGCTGTAAAAGTAATAATTCCGGGTTTCGGATTTCTTTTTGGTATCCAAAAATAGTTCTCTAAAACAAAAGATGTAAAGAAAAGTCAGCAGGCAAGTGCCAGAACAGTGTGGAGTTTTTCTAGGCTTAGCTTTGGTTTCCCTCTGCTGTTTGTAGGTTGGTGGGGTAGTGTGTCGTACTTTGGAAATCAAACTATTTGCATATAGCGAACTTGTTTCAGTTTCTTCTTTTTAAAGTTTTCTAGTTACTGCCAGGCTGACTGGTGATTGTTAAAACCTGCTGTTTGCTTTTTTAAGCTCAAGACCTTGCATTCTTTTCTGCATTCCCGCTGGCTCTCAGGTTACACAGTGCAGTACCGTACCTCACACCAAGAGAACCTGCACGCACTGAAATCACAAAGTTTCCCCAGAATACGAATATTACGACATTCACACAATATTTTGTAGAACTTGTGTCTTTCTTTGTTCTTTTTACAGCCTCTGCTCCAGTTTTTTTCGCTTTAACATTCCTTCCTCTTCTCCCTGTATCTCTGACAACATGGCTGCCTGTTAATGATTTACCTGCCCAAGCTTTCCATTTTCTCTCCAATACCTCAAACCACACCCCTACAGTACACAGACTCTCCTTGTTCAGTGTTTAGCTTGAACTACCAGAGAACAGTAATTAGTTAATTATCCTTCTAATCATGTTTCCATTGACCTTTTCCTAGTTTAAATTGATACCTTATAGTGGTTAAAGTTCTTTGGTGTTCAGTAATAAACACCTATATGGCGCCACACCCTCGTTGTGCAGAAACTGTGAACTTTGCGACAAGAAAACAATGAACTTTTAGTGAACCTAAATGTGTTTCTTATTATCATTGCTACAAGCTTTTTAACAGAATTGGAACAGCTCCACTTTGGGTTTTACTATCGTCTATTTGTGCTTTAATTCATTTAATCCATTTATTTTATGAAACTTTACCTCTGCACTAGTTTGCTTTCCTACATCTATGAATGATTTCAATGTCTCTATTGGCCTTTAGTCCTTTTGCAAAGAGATTACTGTTAGCCTTCCACTCCCCATATATATATATATATATATATATATATATATATATATATATATATATATATATATATATATATATATATATATATATTTTAGGATATATTTCAATATTTTACAAATGCTCTCTTCTGATGGGTGGGCTGGTTTAACTAAAAGCTGGTGTCCGCATCTCCCCCCCTTCCCTTCCCCGTTTTTAGGTCCGTTTTCTGGAGCAGCAGAACAAGATGCTGGAGACCAAGTGGAATCTAATGCAGGGACAGACCACCACCAAGTCCAACATCAACGCCATGTTCGAGGCGTACATCGCCAACCTGCGCAGGCAGCTCGACTCCCTGGGCAATGACAAGATGAAGCTGGAGAGCGATCTGAATAATATGCAGAACATGGTGGAGGACTTCAAAAACAAGTGAGTGCCTCTCCACCCCCACCCACACCCACCCACACCCACCCACAGAACCTTTCTATGGGGCTTCCTGTTGCAGACAAGTCAAACTGCACCAACAGCGCCACCTGCTGCACCACATCAATAAATGCAACAGAACAAAAAAAGAAAATTGTGTAACAGACTAACAGCGGGATGTTTTTGATAACAAATATTGCTGTTTAATAATTAAACGACGATATCTGAAAGGGTTACCATTATCGGATTTAATAATAAAATAACTTGATATTTGTAAGTTCTCTATTAACCGTTTCATTGACATGACTAAACCCTACCCGTACTAAATGCACTCCCCCCTTCTCTCGCGCAGGTACGAGGATGAAATCAACAAGCGCACAGAGTGTGAGAACGAGTTTGTTCTGATCAAGAAGGTGAGTGCATTGATTTACCCCGGATGGCACTGCGATATCAATATGAGCATGACCATACGAATGCCAGACCTTGTTGCCTCCGCACTGTGGCTGAGCCCCCTCTCTCCCTTTCTCTCTCTCTCTAAATCTGCAGGACGTGGATGAAGCTTACCTGAACAAGGTGGGGCTGGAGGCTAAACTCGAGAGCCTGACAGACGAAATCAACTTCCTCAGGCAGCTCTATGAAGAGGTAAGGCCTCTCTTCCAAACCCCCAAACAGCTCAGTCGAGCTCATCGCTGTATAGATGTTGTTCCAGTGGTTAAAGAAAGCGGGCTTGTTACCAGATTGTTCCCAGTTCAATCCCAGCCACTGACTCACAGTTTGTGTGACCCTGAGCAAGTCACTTAACCTTGTTGTGCTCCGTCCTTCGGATGAGACGTAAAAAAAACAAACAAGGTCCTATTGCAAGTGACTCAGCAGCAGTTCTGATATGACGTGGCAGAAATGGCCTGACATAAAACAAAGTTTTAATATAGGTGCATTATGAACCTTGATATTGTCCAGATTCGGATTCCCGTTGATACAGTGATAACCAAATTTCTAGAGCGTGCTTCAGTGTATCCCAGGGTGCTTTACAAGAATAAACAGCAAGCCAAAACAGCTCCCAACTGCTTGCTAGTGAAAGGCCAAATCAAAGAAACATGTTTTGAGCTTAGATTTAAAAAATATTGGCAGTTCCTAATCGAAGGAGCTCAAACAGTAAAGGCCCTTGCACCACTGGTTCCTCATCGGGTACCTGGAATTACTAAGAGACCATCGTTTGCTGATCTCAAAGGACGAGTCGGTTTATAGGGAATAAGTAACTCACTGTCTAAACTGCTGTCTGACCCCCCCACCCCCGTGTCTCACCCAAACAGGAGCTCCGTGAGCTGCAGGCCCAGATCAAGGACACCTCGGTGGTGGTCGAGATGGACAACAGCCGTAACCTGGACATGGACTCCATTGTGGCCGAAGTGCGTGCTCAGTACGAGGAGATCGCTGCCAAGAGCCGCGCCGAGGCTGAGAGCTGGTACAAGAGCAAGGTGAGTGTCCACTGTGCCCCAAAACAAGCTTCTCTCCACCTGGTCTGAATACCCTTCCATCAGTACCCGTCTCCTTCCTCACTGTTGAGTGTTGAACCATCACAAAAATCGTTCCCATGTTTAAATTAGCCTCTGTGTTTTTAAAAAAAAAGACTGCTGTGTAGTGTTAGCCAGAACATGCAAAAAATGTCCCCAAAGATTTGTGTACAATTGCCCTTCTGCAGCCCTTTGTATATATATATCCCACTCAAGATTATTTGGTAAGGACCACTCTGTGCACAGCCCCAGTTATCTGGTCTCTTTTTTTTATCAAATTAATAAATATTTTCTTATTTATTTCCTTCAGTATGAAGAGATCTCAGCCTCTGCGGGCAAATACGGAGACGATCTGCGTAACACGAAGACAGAAATCTCAGATCTGACCAGAATGATCCAGAGGCTTCAGGCTGAGATTGAAGCCGTGAAGAGACAGGTGAGTCTCCTCCAGCACTACCAGTCCTGCAAACTAGAGTACCCAACACAAGCTTACCCCAGGACCCAGCCCAGGACCAGACAGGGAACACAAAGCCGCTTCCAGGAGACTAGGTTTCAGGTCACTGCATGGCACTCCAGGGGAGACTTGGGGTTTGATACAGTTAAGTTGCCTCAAACTAGGTCTCCTGAAACCAGGTTTCAAGACACTATTCCTGAAAAAGTGGCTTTGTGTGTTCCACCATTACTTTTTAAGAGCAAGCTAGTCGACACTTTGACAGTAAAGGGACTAGGCTGATCCCATCCCATATTAGTGTGACATGAGTGACCTTAAGCATATCAATCCATCCAGTTAGCCCCTAGAGAGGAGACAGCTGGCCCTGGTCAGTATAGTCACTTCCAGAACTATCCTACTAGTGTAAAGAAGACCAACCTTGCAAGTACAAGCCCTAAATAAGCTGTTCCATAGTTCTCCAGAAGGAGGCCAGTATCTGCTATAAAATGCATGGCAGGATGTGTACTGTGTCTTCCACCAGTCTGCTCCTTCAGCAGCAGAAGCTACAAAACCCATCTCTCATTACCCATCTAGCGCGGGAACCTGGAGGCTCAGATCGCTGAGGCAGAGGAGCGTGGGGAGATGGCAGTGAAAGATGCCAAGGCCCGTATTGGAGATCTGGAGGCCGCTCTCCAGAGAGCTAAACAGGACATGGCCCGCCAGGTCCGAGAGTACCAGGACCTGATGAACGTCAAGCTGGCCCTGGATATCGAGATCGCCACCTACAGGAAGCTCCTGGAAGGAGAGGAGAGCAGGTAGGCATCTGCGGAAATATCTTCACCCTCTTATTCTTTTCTCCTTTCAGAATGGTTTCATTCTGGGAATTAAATATATTTAAAAATATATTTTGTCATATATATTGCAATACTCAATATCGGCAAAATACATAGCAGAATATATTCTAGAATATATTCATAATTTAGTAGCAATTTCACAGACCCGATTTAGCACTAATTTTAGTCCACCTAATGTGAAACCACTTCTAAATGTATTTCACAAAGGTAAAAATCTTCCGTGATCCAGAATGAGGACAGCACTTTATCTTTCCGTTCACTGACTCATGTGGCATTAGCCTGCAAGCTCGAATGATCAAATACTATCTCTGCTGTGCAAGCAATCTAACTATGCGTGAGAAGGCAAACAGCACCTTGCAGTTCCTGCTGACCAAGTAGAAACGAGACGCTGTCTAGCTAAAAGTGGATCCCAAGACTAGACTGATTACTGCAGGGCCTCTCGTAGCGAAGAAAAAACACTTTCATCTTCCTGGTCAGGCTTCGTGTGTTTTAAAGACTTAAACATTTCACCTGAGTATTGTGTTACAGAAACTTTAGTTTGCTTTCCTAAGACTATGGGGGTTTTCAGTCTCATTGTTTGCCTTTACAAGGCTGTTAGCTGCACTACTAGTCAGAACTATATCTATCTATCTATCTATCTATCTATCAGAATATATTTCAAGATATATTTCAATATTTTGTTCCAATTTCAAATATCGCAACATCTTATAAAATGATTACCATGAAGATGTTAAATATATATGAATATATTCCATATCTTAACGTATTCGACAGCTCTGTACACCTCCAATACTAATCCAAACACTGATTCTCTCTCACCAATAGGTTGGTATCTGGAATCCAGTCCGTTCAAATCTCCCAACAGAGCTATGCACGTAAGTTACATTTCCACTTCCCATTCATAGAGCACTTCATGTCCAGCTCCCCCCATTATTAATGCTCACCATGTTCAATATGCATGGTAATTGTCCATGGTTTTACTATGCATTTGCCTTTGTTTTACCTTTTAGGCTTATACCATACCTCTCTTACCTATGTTTTCCTCATGCTTTATTACACTCTTCTATGATTTTACTGTGGGAAACTTTTATAAAGGCAGGTTTAAACCCAAATAAGATGCACAGAATCACGGAAATCATCAAATAACTTGAGCCAGGCAGAATATCCATTCCACAAGCCAGTATTTTATTGAGTTTCTTCCTTTTCGAGTCCTTTGTTTTTTGTTCTAATGAAACCTCGCTGTTTCTCCCTTCCAGCCACCAGCTACAACTACCCTCTGGAGAGCAGTTCCATGAGCCAGAACTACTCCAGTGGTTTCAGCTCTGGGTATGGCAGCGGGTATGGCAGTGGGCACGGGAGCGGGTACCGCGGCAGCAGCAGCAGCAGCAGCAAGAAGACCATCCTGGTCAAGAAGATCGAGACCCTCAACGGTTCGGTGGTGTCCGAGGATTCTGAGATCATCCGAGACTAAACCCCAACGTTCCGAGCCCGCGCTTCCCTGCCCCAGCCAGACTGACCGTCTTGTTTAAGTGTTAAAAAAGAATATGCGCCCACCCATCCCTAATCCCAATCCTTGTATAAAACAGGTGATCAGTCTGTCTGCTGACGGGCAGCTCCCTCCTAACCTCACCCTAACACCTCCCCCCCCCCCCCCTAGCCCCCCACCCCCACCCCATCTACAAAGAGCATCAGGTTCTTTTCAAAAATGTCTTTCGGGAATTTCAGAACTCCGCGGCTGGCTCTGTCTCTTGTAGAGCGTGCAAACCTTGTCTTTCAGAGTAACCCTTTTTAACATACAACTGGCTAACACAACTGAGTGTAACACTCTGTTGAAACGAACGATAGTCAAGGCAAGCAGACGCACAGGCCCGTGTAAGTCTATCTACCCCATCGATATGGGACTCCCATTCTCTGACCTGCTGGCCAAGTCGTATCTTACTAATGATGACGCTACACAACCTCCTAACTTGACTACTAAACCCTTTGCTGTTGATCCGATGTTTTTTGCCACCTTGAAAGGCCATTGAAAGGGTTTAAGGGATGCTATGTAATCTGTGCCTTAAGAATGCCGTTCGAGTTCCCTATGTGTGTTTGTGTCTGTTCTTCTTTTGTACTCAGAGGTCCAGGGTACTTCACAACTCTGTCTGCCTCCTGCTCCGCACCTTAACAAAAAAATAAACTGTTTTCAAACAAACAAAGTGGTGGCTTTTCTTTGACTGCGTGCCTTCCTAGTTTTAGAATGGAATGTTCTGTGAATCACAAGGTAACCTTTCTCTGGGATTTTTCCAGTAAGCAGTGGATAAGTGCAGGCGCATCAGTGTCAAGGCACTTTGCCAAAACATTTAGTTTTCCTGAAGTTTCATCTTACATTATTGCCTCTAAGTGTCATCGAAGTTATGGGTGAAGACGCTAGCTTTACAGGGGACAGTTTCCTGTCATTTCGAAGAAGTTACATCAAAGCAACAATGTCGACACATTTTTTTTTATTTAATCAACTTTTTAATGGTCAGCTAGCTGCACTACCTTTTGGTTAAAATGCTATATTTCTAATTCATTTGTTTTTAAATGCCATTGGAAAACCTTACCCTTCTATTTAGATTTTTCCCACGACTCTAAAAATACTCAACTGCAAGATATTTACAAATACTCAAACTCCCAAACCTTTTATCAGAGTCTTATATTTCTGGTTTTGTTGTCATAATGCCTCCAAAATGCAGCAGATGTCTCTCATCGCCAGGACATAGCTGTCACAGCTTTGCATTGAAAAGTGTTGCGTCTGCAGAGCAGTGTTGAAAACACCTGTCAGCGGAGCCCTCCACAAAGAAGCAGCACACAACGCATTGACAGTTTCAGACCGACAGGTGGAGCAGATCAACTCTACCACTGCATGTTCACTCAACACCTGTGAAGAGTGCTTCCCCGTCACCTTCCAACAACAGCCGAGAGGTGTTAAAAAACAAAACACAGACGCTCTGCGGTGTCGGGTGTTGTTACTGTCATTCTTTCCTCTCGTATGAGTTCATTAATACAGCGGTGTGTTAGAACACCACACTGCTTCTGTGGTTTTGATCCGCTGTGCATATGAAATCAAACCACTGCAACCGAAAAATCTTGGAAAAATTGTCAAGACAAGCAAATAGTGATCATTCGTGTAATTGAATTGAAGACTTTAATAGGCCACGCATGCAATTCATTTAAAATAGTAAGAGAAAAGGAACACAGAGCCACACATGATAAAATGCAGGAGACTTTTTACATGTTGTTTAAGACGCCTGATTAAAGCACAAAACACACACAACTGCCCATTGTTTTTATATCACTGATTACTGACTGGGAAATAAAATTCTCATACCCTGAGGTTTTCATGCAGGTAGGTGACTTAATTGCTAAATAGAGTCCAGTGAAGCTAACAGTTTGGTGATACCTTCATTCTACTTGCATATGCATGGCCTGTAAATGCAACAATTCTGGTGACCCTGGTCAGAGGCCAAACACAAACCTTTGATTTAATTACACTTAGCTTTTAACTGCTTGAACTGTCATTTAAAATAGGCCCAAAATATAGAAACATAAATTAAACATAAAATAAATGCAATTATAAACTAGGCCTAAATTCAGCAACTAGTAATGCTAAATTTAGCTAGTGAAGTGTTTTAGCCAAATGTTTACACCATGGAAGTCTAAACTGTCATTCTGCTTTGTAGCCTCTAGAGGGAGTGTGAAAGCAATCTGTGGTTGGACACCCGTATTACCTTTAAGGGATGCAAGTCTGATTGCATTCCCACAAGTATGCCACAGGAGGGCGCTTGGAACTGTCTTTATGTGTAGCAGCAGCAATTAAAAAGAAGCAAGTCTCGTGTTAGCAGAAAACGCATTGTGATATACAGGCTTTGCTTGAATTTGCACAAAATCAATACCTTTTATTATCTGATTGCAATTTCTACAGCCTGTAAGTAAAGAATAATGGGAAAAAAACACTATAAATCCTAGAATCCCCCAGTAATCACTCACTTCACTCCAATATGTATGGTTACTTTCTCTCAGAAGTTTAAGAGGCACAGTGGAGATAGGCGTTGAGTTTTAATATAAATTACTTCAAAAACTGTGTTCTTCTCACCTGCATGGTACCAAAATAGTACAGCAATAGCCCTTTCCGTTTCTTAGTGAACTCTTAAAGAAAGCTGAGTGGCTAGAAAAAAACGCTGTGCTGCAGTGTGGAAGGCAGTGGGTTTGAGGAGCTCAGTGGTTAGATAAAGAAAGCGCTGGGCTGCAGTGTGGAAGGCAGTGGGTTTGAGGAACTCAGTGGTTAGAGAAAGAAAGTGCTGGGCTGCAGTGTGGAAGGCAGTGTGTTAGAGGAGCTCAGTGGTTAGAGAAAGTGCAGGGCTGCAGTGTGGAAGGCAGTGGGTTTGAGGAGCTCAGTGGTTAGAGAAAGAAAGTGCTGGGCTGCAGTGTGGAAGGCAGTGGGTTAGAGGAGCTCAGTGGTTAGAGAAAGTGCAGGGCTGCAGTGTGGAAGGCAATGGGTTTGAGGAGCTCAGGGGTTAGATAAAGAAAGCGCTGGGCTGCAGTGTGGAAGGCAGGGGGTTTGAGGAGCTCAGGGGTTAGATAAAGAAAGCGCTGGGCTGCAGTGTGGAAGGCAGTGGGTTTGAGGAGCTCAGTGGTTAGAGAAAGCGCTGGGCTGCAGTGTGGAAGCAGGGGGTTTGAGGAGCTCAGTGGTTAGATAAAGAAAGCGCTGGGCTGCAGTGTGGAAGCAGGGGGTTTGAGGAGCTCAGTGGTTAGATAAAGAAAGCGCTGGGCTGCAGTGTGGAAAGCAATGGGTTTGAGGAGCTCAGGGGTTAGAGAAAGAAAGCGCTGGGCTGCAGTGTGGAAGGCAGTGGGTTTGAGTAGCTCAATGGTTAGAGAAATCGCTGGGCTGCAGTGTGGAAGGCAGTGGGTTTGAGTACACTCTATGCTTATTTGATTTATTATCACTACATTTTCAGAAATGTGCACAGATTGAATGATCTTATTAAACATTTGCTATTTAAATGCAATTACCCTGCCAATGTTAACGACAAATCACTTGTATACAAATCAGGTTTGGGTTGTTACAGCCTGCCAAGACATTAACTTCAGGCAAGAGCTGACATTCCTTTCAGCAAGCCTGTGAAAGGTCAATTTAAATTTATAGTGGTTTGTTCAAGACACCCACACCTCATCAGGTGAACAATGGCGTTTGCTTCTGGCTAATGATTAGACAAAAAGGTGGACATAAAAAATAAAAAAAAATCTATAATTTAGCATTTTCTCTTTTTCAGGTTAAGCATTCAAATATTTAGGAACATTTCTAGAGAAAATGATCAATTTTGAATTTTGAACATCGCTAGTTTTTTCTGCTAAAATACATATAATGTGTAATGGTGAAAAATTGCGAGATACTTTTTTATAGACCGTGACACGTCATGAAATTGTGGTGCTTTAGAAACCACAAAATAATAAAAAATGATTGTATTTTGATTTCTCTTTTGAAGTACTGATGACGGTATCATTTGTGTTTGAAATGCCCAATAAAAATCTAGGTTGAAAGAACACCTTAATAGGGATTGGCTACTGAAGCTGATATAAAAAAAAAGGTATGCACGCTTTTCAGAGCTAAGTTGATTGCATTTGTTAAAAATATACAAGTCCCTTCTGGACGCCTATTGTTTTACCCGTGACTGTAATTATCTAAGATATAACAGAAATAAGCCATCTTTTACTGTGAAAACAATACAGCACAACCCATAATCTTTTGCAAATCCCAAAGATAAGGTCAACATTTCTGGGAAAGCCAAGACATTTGTTTGCTTTCAGATTTGGACTTGTATAGCTTTGATTGAGTGGTTTGAAGTCAGGGATGAAATGCAAAAGATAATAAACAGTTCCCTTCTCAAATCTGTCTCCCCGCCCCACCCGCCCCTGTGCTTATCACTCACTCATCAATCAATCAATCAATTAATCACCATATCCATTTGTTACACAACAAACCACAAACTGGAATAGTGAGCTGTCCACTGTGAGCTGAGAGACCCAGGGTTTAGAGTTTTAAACAAGGACTGTGGCCTGAATGCACCTTGTTAACGACGGGAGATCCGGAATGTCACAAATCAAATCAAATTTATATAGTGCCTTTCATGCAAAAAAGCATTAATTAAGACTTAAAACCATTGACTGATGTAGCACGTCTGGTATGAAGTGGCAATGCATTCACAATCACAAGCATAGTATCTAAAAGCTCTCTCCCTTCCTTCTTGAGTATCCTTGTGCACAGCAGACCTGCATCAACTGATCCTGAATCCCATGCAGGTATGTATCTGAACAAAGGCTCCTTTATATAATCTGGTCCCATACCTTTAAGTGCGTTATGAATCAAAAGTACACATTTTAAATGGACACTTCAGTGGAAGCCAGTGCAGTGAGGCTAACACGCGGGTTATGTATTCAAATTGAAATTCAAATGTATTTTACAGAAGGCGGCAGAAAAATAACATTATAAAATCAATGGATAAACGAGACAAACCATTGAAACAGGACAAAACAAAAACCCTTAAAACAATCATAAAAACAGTAACGCTAAATAAAACAATGCCAGGTCACGTGATCCCTGGTCATTGTCCGTATTGACAGGATTTGCAGCTCGGGACAGATTTCAAATAAATATTTATTTGTGATTTAAATATCGTGAAGAGGCTGTCTTTATGTTTGAAAGCAATAGACTCCAAAGATGAGATGCTTGAAAGGCTGTTAAACATATCGGACATGTCTGAACTAGGGGAAGCCAATTACAAATCACAAAACTGCATGATCAGAAGAACACAGAGACATGACACACACAAGCAAGTATTTTGAACTTTTACTGAAAAGTCTGTCGAGCCCCACCGGTGTTAGTCATAGTGAACTGGCCCTTATTTCTCATTTCAGTCTGTGTTTACTGAGCTATACATAAACTATTACTGCTTAGTTAGTCTTTATTGTCATTATTATTATTATTTTAATGCTTTTCTTTTTTAAATACTTCAAATGGGTCTCTTTCCATTCACTGTGCTTGTCCAACGCCCTTTTTTAAAATCAAAACCTGGCGCCAAAGATGCAAGAGGCTTTCTAGACTAGGGACAGTTTTTCATTTAATCCCAGTGCAGCACTTATCACTGCCCAGTCTCTGTAGCAGCTAACCCCAGTGCAGCACCCCATCACTGCCCAGTCTCTGTAGCAGCTAACCCCAGTGCAGCACCCCATCACTGCCCAGTCTCTGTAGCAGCTAACCCCAGTGCAGCACCCCATCACTGCCCAGTCTCTGTAGCAGCTAACCCCACTGCAGCACCCCATCACTGCCCAGTCTCTGTAGCAGCTAACCCCAGTGCAGCACCCCATCACTGCCCAGTCTCTGTAGCAGCTAACCCCAGTGCAGCACCCCATCACTGCCCAGTCTCTGTAGCAGCTAACCCCAGTGCAGCACCCCATCACTGGGGATGATAGGTGTTGGAGTTAGACTCATACAAACGTTCAAGTGCAAACAAACGCTCTTCTTGTTTCTGCATGAGCTCAGTGCCACACCCTCCCAGTACTAGCTCTGACATCTCATTCTTGGCTCTGGCAAATACTCTGTGACTGAGCCTCTTCTTAGCTAATCCCAGATACTGCCGATCCAGCAGCTGAATTTACACACAGGCGCACACACCCTGGTGAGGGCTTGCATTCATTCCCACGTAATCTTTTTCAATCCTTAGATGAACTTAATTACAGGACAAAACTGTGCATAAAAGTTTGAACCTTTATGGGAACAATTCATTGTGTCCACAATGCATAGTTATTAATTTTTTTTTTTTGGCACAGAAGTGTCTGTCTGACTCGCACTGCGGCACAGAATTCTCGGAGGAGTCTGTTGAGTTTGTGAGCGTCGTATTTATTTACATCGTCGAGTCGGATTTCTTTGAATTAAAAAAAATGGCAGAAAACACAGAAAGTGAAGTTTGTATGAAGATATTTTGTAATTAATTTTTTGTTACGTCACAAAAATCGCTCTCGAGAATTTCTAAGGACTGATCTATCTATCTATCTATCTATCTATCTATCTATCTATCTATCTATCATCTAAAACAGAATGTGCTTGAGGTAAAAAAATAACTTTTCAGACATCAAAGTGTTTTTCAAAACTACATTTCAAACATTCTTGTCATGTTAGATACAGTTTAAACCCACGGTTTTGTGCTGATCTGATTTCTGGAGTCTGCAGTGTGTAAACGCCCTTGTTCAGGTCTCGGCTTGCTCTCTGGTGCTCATCAGATACCTGGCTGGTGAACAGCAGAGGGAGGGTGGGGAGGGTGGGGCAGGGAGGCGAGGCACAATAATCTGCAGACTTGCAGCTTGCTCTATCAGGGAGAAACAATAATGAAGCTGAGTCAAAGCCTGGGGCCTAGCATAGGCCAGCATGGAACAGCATCAGTTCCTTATATGTATATGGTTAAACGAGAACGTGAAAGCAGGCTAAACTTCTAAGGTCCCTTGAAAATAAAACTAGAACGTTTTGTTTAGTGGCTTCTTCAATTCCGACTAATACAACAGGAAAAAGGTTTGATCTCTGATTAATAACCATACCACATCATACACGTTTTGATTTATATAGTGTCCTTCGTGTGCAGGCATCCCAGGGAGCTTTATAAAAAAAAATATAACCGACTAAAAAACTAAACTTCTGAAATATGCAGCTTAGAATGGAACCTGGGAAGTGAAGGGAAACCAAATGCTCTCACACTGTAACACCAAGACTGTTGCAAGCCTGCCAGTCTCAAGCCCGGCCTGTAGATGGCGCCACTGCACATTTTCTTTTACATCGCCACACTGTGCTACTGTACTATAATCACACAAGGTAAGACAAGCACAGACAATGCCCAGAGTTGTCAAAGCTCCTTTAGGAATTCAAATCTGCCTTGTTTGTGTGGCTCCTGGGTTGGGCTAATAATAATAAATCATGTTTCACACTTTTTGTTTAAAAAAAAAAATCGTGAATGCATCAAACTTGGTGCACAGCTAGTAGTACAAATAGGGGGACTAATAGTAATTATATGCAGCGGTGCCTTCAAACAGACTTTAACAACAGTAATAATGACATTAGTAGATCATACATGTGTATTCAATCCAATAACCTGTACATTAAGTCATAATGAGGTATGTAGGCCTTCTCATACAGGGTAGTGTACTGTACTGCAGTACGGTGTCCCTTATGTAAGTTTTTCACAGTATGTTTGCATGGTATTTCTGCACTTTTCCCATGGTTTTTCCATTGCTATACCATGCATTTACGTTTCATCTAATGCCTTCGTCAGCAAGTTTTACATCTGAGATTACAATACCGTTTTAAATTGGAAGGACAAAAGCAACCAAACACCCCTTATAAAAGTTTACCATGTTAAATTAGCACAATCATTTTGCAGTCTTTCCCCCTGTGGTTGTATAATGCATTTACCATAGTTTACCTGGTTTGCCATGTAATTCATATGTTTTACCATACCTCACTATTCTTTACAATGCTTACCTATGCTTTACCATTATGCTTTATTACACTTTGCTATGCTTTAACTATGATAAACTTTTATAATGGACGTTCATTGTGTTGCCATTACTGGTAAGCTGTGTTCTGGTAAAGCTTAATGGTTTGTCTGTTAAAAGGTGCATAGATTATTAATAAAGAAGATGTCAGTTTGTCGCAGTGAGAAAAAAAAAAATCAAGGTGCTTAAATCTTTATTTCCTTTTCGTGTTACAGAGACAAGTTCTTATCTTTCTTAAAAAAAAAAAAAAAAAAAAAATTCCCGCTCATAAAAAAACCCTTCTCCGGGACAGGAGCCCAAACGCAGGCCGAGCCAAAATGTGAATTTTTAATCTTTGCAAATAATTTCAAACGTGTTGGGAAAGGAAACAGCTCTCAAGTCTGAGAACAGGAGGGTGTGGCAGGGAGAGGCAACCATGACTGCAAGAGTGAAAAATAGCAGTTATCTCAGAGCAACTACCCTGAAGAAACCACGCCTCGCAGGATTTCCAATGCTGGCACACCGTACTGGCTTGGTGGTCCAGAGGTTAAAGAAAGGGGGGTGTTATCTGGAGGTTCCCAGTTCAATCCCAGCTCGGCAACTGTGTGTGACCCTGAACAAGCCACTTAACCTCCTTGTGCTCCGTCCTTCAGATGAGACGTAAAACCGAGGTGACTCTGCGGCAGCAGTTGTTGATGATAATGCACAGATCACCCCCCAGTCACCGTAAGTCGCTTTGGATAAAACCGTCTGCTGAAAAACTCTTAAAGTAACTTAAAAAAAAGGAAACACTGGGCTATCTAATTAAAAAGTGTCATGTTGTAGAACAAATACAATTGGGCTTAGGTATACAGCTATGTTTTACATCACCTAGAATTTTATGAGACATAATTACACACACACAAAAAAAAGAAACTATGGGCGAGCCCTGTCACTGGTTCTTGAGAGCGTGTGTGCCTTTGTGCAAGCAGCTAGGCCACGCAACAGGAGACGCGTTGCTAGGCAACTAATTGAGCAGGTAGGCTCGCCCGTTGCTGAGTTTATCGGGAGGTCCTTGTGAAGGAATTGCCCAGCCGAGGCCATTTGAAAAGGCCGTTTGTAGAGGCTGGAGTGACCGTGAGGATGCCGGGACTCTGGGAGCCCAGAAGTAAGTCAGTTTAGGGGATGTTGATCCCAAGCAGTGTATAGAGAGGGTTTGCACATAGTAGTAGGTTCCTGGAGCGGGATGTTCCTTTTAGTGGGACTAGCGCTCGCAAATTTGTGTGGCCAACTTTTATTTTTAGCTTTCTTTTGTTTTGTTTTGTTTATTAAATCTGACACTAGGGCTACCATTGCTGATACCCTAGTGGCAGCACTTGTGTTGTAAATAAATCTGCGCACCTGTGTGTCAACACCCAATGCTCTGTGTCCGACTCATTACAGTGACGCCCCACACACGTAATAAACCCATTACAGAACATAATCTTTCATTTCAAAATGTCACGTTTTTCCATTTTTTGACAGTTTTTCGTTTAGTATATGGAAAACTACACAATATGTTAACATAACATTATTCAGCAGGTTTCTTTTGACTTTATAAAGCGAAATTTGTTAATTCTATAGGGTGATGCAAAACTTTTGGCCATAGCTGTAGTTTGTCCTTGGGTGAAATAGCTGGGATACCTATCTAAAACATACAATACAAAGCAATCAGGAGAGACAGGAACCTGCAAACAGTTTTAATTACACTGCAGTAACTGTAAATGTTCTTTATGGTTCAGCTGTATTTGCGAGTGACTGTAATAGATTACTAAGAAAATCAAACGCTTTTTTATTGTTTTATTTTATTTATTTTTTGGGGGGAAAAATATTGACCAAGGATTCTTGCCAAAACGTGTCCAGGTGCCAGGAGTTTGAACAATCAGACACCTGCTTAATCTACTCTGCCCAGCACACACAGCCTGAATACATCACAAGCCAGTCTGGGGCTTTACTTACTGGAGTTGGCCATAGTTGTACATATAGATATATACGATCAGTTTACTGTCCTGCTGGTCTGAGTTCCTAGACCATTATAAAACTGTACCAGTTGCAATTTTCCCATGCATTTACCATAGTTTAACATGCTTTTCTGTGCTGTTTTCTTAAAAATATATATTGTACCATGTCTCTCAGGGCTTTACAATACACAACTACGCTTTACAGGTCCGCAGTGTTGTGAGAGCAACATTGTAATCACACTGTGGCTCCATTCTGCCGATGGCAGCCTCACCCATCTACACCCACCACTGCCATTGGTCAACCCTTTACTTGTGCACGTTACAATTTATAGCAATATAGAGTTAATAAATGTCAGTGTTAGTAAGATAAGCTGTTAACAGCACTACCTCTGAGCCTGAGCACTGTTTCACTGCACCGCGCCTTTCAGAAATACTGCCTCGCCCACCCGCTTCCCTTCTGCTATCTATCTAGCCATTTAGCCATCTGCCATTGGTAGCACTGTGGCAATATTCTCATGTTTATAGATACAATTGGTGTTCAACAGATCTGTCTCAGTTTAGGGACACCACCAGTTTTGCAAGAGCTTAATCTTAGAAGGTTAAGCTATGAGAAACGATGTCAGGCAGACAAGCGTTTGGCCTTCTTTTGCACAGTATAATTGCACAGTAATCTAGCACGGCATGCTTATTTCAAAATCGTAAAATGTCTTTCAAAATCTGTAGTAATGACAAGAACTCGTTCTGCGACGTTCCACTCAAAGCTTTCTTAAAAATACCATCAAGATTTAAAGCAGGCGTGTCAAACTCCAGCCCTCGAGGGCCGCAGGGTCTTCTGGTTTTCATTCCAACTTAAGCAATCGATTAACTTAACGGATCAAATTATTTGTTCAATTGGACACATTTTTCAAGTTGATGGTTTAAAAAATGCACTCGATTCAAAGGGATGAAACATCTTGAGGCCTGGTGAGAAGTGTTAAATGTGTCCAGTTAATCAAATAATTAAACCAATTGAGTAACTGAGAGCTCGGGTGGAATGAAAGCCAGGAGACACCGCGGCCCCCCGGAGCTGAGTTTGACCCCCCTGATTTAAAGAATCAAAACGTCAGGCAGCCGATTTCAGAAGAAAAGAGGGGGGTTGAAATTGCTGCGGGCCGGTCTGGCTGGATTAGCTTGGATTAGGATGGTAAAATTGCAAAACTATATTTGGACAGTGTGTGCATTTGTGCTTTAGATACGGAGGATTCTGTAGACTTGGTTGATTTTACAAGCCAGTCCTGGGTTTCAGAACCACCCTCAGTTAAGTAGGGTTTGTGGAATCAGACCCCTGTTAAATAATTTGTTCATCCTCTACAGCTGCACGATCAAGACCTAATAGTAAACATACGGGCCCTGGTGAGACTTCCTCATGCTGGGATGAGAATTGTGATTAGTTAATTTAATATATATATATATATATATATATATATATATATATATATATATATATATATATATATATATATATATATATATATATATATACCAGTGTGCTTATACACTTCACGAGCAGCATCTTGGAGTGGAAGGGTCTCGTGTAGTAGTCTTCTCCATGGAGAGCACACTCTCCTCCTTGATGTCAACAAGTCAACAAGTGTGAGTTTTCGCTCAGTGCCCGCCTGTGAGGCTATGACATTGCAGTCACCTCGGGCTGTGGAGCAGACACTTTCTGAGCTGCACGCAGGCTCCCTGGGCACGCCCCCCCCCCCCCCCCCCCCCAGCCAATCAGGACCTCCCAATCAACTCAGCACTGGGCGAGCCTACCTGCTCAATTAGTTGCTTAGCAACGCGTCTCCTGTTGCGCATCCCAGCTGCTTCCATAAAGCCACACATGCACTCATGAACCAGCGACATTGTCCATTGTGTTTATATCCTTTTTTCCTGGAGTGGTTTAACTTTGATGGCAGTCAGCCTGTCGTGTAATAAAATGTCATGTAACCTGCAGGGTTTCTGTATTTCTGCAAATTGTGTTAAAACCGCAGAATGTGATTTATTGTGCACAAATTAGAACTTGAAATTACTACTCTGGTGTTGATTTTATCAGAGCTCAAGTGCTTAAGCTTTTACAAAACAAAGCTGGTTTTGATGATCTATAGAAACTGAGAAATTGTCCAAAAGCGTAATTTAAAACCAACTCTACCTAGTTGACTGATCTTGAATGGTAATGCTTCTTCTTCTTCTTCTAATGGCAATGCAGACAGACAGACAGGGGCACTGCAATAGCAATACAGACAGATACAAATGTATGATACATTGATGCAATGCATATCTTGCTTTCAGGATGGTATGAAATGACACTACCTTCCAACAGGTGTTAGCACTGAATCAGGACACCTTGCATTTGTTTTTTAGGTCTGCCATTAAAAACAAACTCCATGTTAAAGTAGGAAAGGTAAAGTTTGTTCCTTGCAAACATATAGAAAAGGAAAATAGGTCAGCTACCTGGCAGTCCACTTTAGAAGTAAAAGTGACCTTTACCTGCTCACCTTTACCTGCACATACCAGCAGAGTACATATATGCAAATAACCCAAACTCCATTTTACAATGTATACCTGTAGGTTACATGACATCATGCCCCTTCTTTCGAGTGACATCAGCGTGTACTGCTGCTCCTGGCCACAGCTTGTGATGTCATCTTTTAGAGATTACATTGCTGCAGATTTACCATGCAAAAGATCTGATTTTCATATTCTGAACAATGCAGAGAGAGAGAGAGAGAGAGAGAGAGAGAGCGAGAGAGAGAGAGAGAGAGAGAGAGAGAGAGAGAGAGAGAGAGAGAGAGAGATATGCTGGTTTAATGACATGAGCTATGAGGACAGATTAAAATAATTGAATCTCTTCAGCCTAAACAAAAGAAGGGAGAGAGCAGGCCTTGATTGAAGTCTTTAAAATCATAAATGGTCTAGATAAAGTGAACCCAAGACACTACTGCGAATTTAGCACAGAGAGAACAAGGGGGCATACATGGAAGCCGAGTAAAAGCAAGTTTAGAACAGAAGGGAGGAAGCACTTTTTTTTAACACAGAGAGTTATAACTGCGTGGAACAGCCTGCCAGGTGAAGTAAAACACTGGGGACATAAAAAAGACTAGATTCCGTGCTTTTAAATTAGTTTCCCCCCTAGGGGAGAATGGTGTGCTAACAAGGGACAGGCCTTGATGGGCCGAACAGCTTTTTTCTCATTCTCAAACTTATTTCTTATATCTACTAGAGAATTCAATTTAAGAAAATCACTGATTTGCGATTATTGTACTTTTTATTTATCTGGAGGCTTATTGCACATGCAGTGAATCCTTTATAAAAGTTTGCCATGGTATTTTTGCGCAGTTTTACATTGCTTTACCCAGATTCTTGCTACGCATAGTTTACCCTGGTTTGCCATGTTTATTAAAATGTTATTCTTTACAATGCTTTCCTCTGCTTTTCCATCCTTTCACTGTGCTTTTATTACACTGTGATGCACTTTTACTACAGGAAACGTTTATAAGGTATGTTCAGGAATTGTAACTTCAATTAAACTCTGGAGATAAAGTAGCTAACGCTCCGATATTGTTTGATGATGATCCAATAGTTTGACTGTGCATCTAGCCCTGACAAGTCAGGAGCAGAACCAGGTTGAAAAACACTGTGGCTGCCAGATTAGGAGCTTGGCCCACGCCGGGGGGCTAGGTAGGGAAAGAAAGAGGGAGGGAACTTAACAAGCAATCACACATCTCTGAAGTTCTGAAGGAGAGACAAGGATGAGACAGGCATGAGTTCATACAACAAAGAAGAGAGAGATTTATTAAGATGAAAAACCAGCCTGTCACCAGGGGAGAGAACACTCTGTCCCATTCCTTGACACGAAAAGTGAGAGCGAGATTTCTAAATTGTACTTGAACATATTTTAAATGGCATGTTTGAAATATTGTGTCCTGTCCATTATAGAAAAATGCATTGTAAAACTTCACCATTGTCAATTAGAACCTATTACAGGTTTAAAAGAAAAAAAAAAAAGATTGATGATGGAAGTTAAACATATTTTAAGTGTTAAAGCATTGTAGAAACAAGGTACAGTATAGGGGAGAGTGGTGAAGCTCTGGGACACATGGTAAATAAAGTAAAACCCTTGTAAAGCAAAGGGAAGCTTTACAAGCTTTGCATGCATGACAAAGCAAATAAAGTCAATTATTAACAAGGCAATTTAAGGAATAGTGGATGTTCTGGTCATTGAGATGCGTTATTTACCAACACTGAAAACGGCTATGTCTGCTTGACTTAGTCACTTATAAAGTTTGACCTCCCTGCCCTCAATATTTTGTCTTGTATTTTGTTTACAGCCCTCAGTATTTTGTCTTGTATTTGATTGTTTTAAAATGTGTAAGCAGTTTATTTTGTCTGGATATAGAGACGTCGCTAAGGCACAGTAAACACACTTCAGTGCAAATAACAATTGGCACAGTCCTGCTGCAGATGGAAAGGGACAGAGGGATAGGGCAGCTGTAGTTTTAAATGATTGTCAACCCCCTTTCCCGATAACCTGTGTACCTAAACAGTACTCCAGAAAGCTGCGTTACTGTAAATGCCTTTGAACACTTCATTGACAAATGCAAATTCCCAGTACTGTACTCCTTTCTGTCAGAATCATCTGTTTGACAAATCTTTTTGCAGCATTAGCATTCCCATGCAGATTTGAGCTCTTTTGCCCTTTGGACATTGTTAACTCCCTCCAAACCACCCCACCCCTTTATGCAATTGATGTGGCGGGCATCGCAAAGCGATGTCCCATTAATTCACTGAAGTTATGAGGTAATGGATGCTGTGCTTGCTTGAACCTGTATGTGTTCCCACAGCAACACTTTTATTCAAGCATTCTGCTCTTACACAGGGGGCTCCTTGCAACTCTTCCTGTTAGCTGCCCAGTTTTGTTGCTAGGGACATTTTGTAATGAAAGTGTTGAAGGGTGTGGTTCTAGCTTCTTGTTTAGCCACAAATAGCTGATCGCACACTTACACATCCCCGGGACACCTTCCACACTGCAGCCCAGCGCTTTCTCTAACCGCTGAGCTACTCACACCCACTGCCTTCCACACTGCAGCCCAGCGCGTTCTCTAACCACTGAGCTCCTCACACCCACTGCCTTCCACACTGCAGCCCAGTGCTTTCTCTAACCGCTGAGCTACTCACACCCACTGCCTTCCACACTGCAGCCCAGCGTTTTCTCTAACCGCTGAGCTACTCACACCCACTACCTTCCACACTGCAGCCCAGCGCTTTTTCTAACCGCTGAGCTACTCAAACCCACTGCCTTCCACACTGCAGCCCAGCGCTTTCTCTAACCGCTGAGCTACTCACACCCACTGCCTTCCACACTGCAGCCCAGCGCTTTCTCTAACCACTGAGCTACTCACACCCACTGCCTTCCACACTGCAGCCCAGTGCTTTCTCTAACCGCTGAGCTACTCACACCCACTGCCTTCCACACTGCAGCCCAGCGCTTTCTCTAACCGCTGAGCTACTCACACCCACTGCCTTCCACACTGCAGCCCAGCGCTTTCTCTAACCGCTGAGCTACTCAAACCCATTGCCTTCCACACTGCATCCTCAGCACTTTCTTTCAGTAACCAATGAGCTACTAAAAACCCACCTTTTCTAACCACAAGGCTTCGTACTGCAGTCCAGCACATTTTCCAGCTGTTGATCGATCTATTCAAACCAACGCCCTGTTGGAAACACTTCACAAAAACGATACAATCAGAAAAGCTTTCAGAAAGTGAGTCATCTTTTTTTTCTTTTCTGCAATCAAAGGATATATTCTTCGGCCCCACGAGTCTAAAAGCTGTGTTGTGTGCGTCTCCATAGAAAAAAGAAACCTGCCCCAAAGCAGGACAGCATAGAGTATGCACAATACAATGGGCTTCTAACAATATAGGGTTCCAACTAAATGACTGAGGGCTCGATAGAATAAAGCCTACACATTTCCATTAATAAATTATAGACGACTGGCATATGTTGACCAAATTGAGTGTGTGTGTGTGTGTGCGTGTGTGTGCGCGTGTGTGCGTGTGTGTGCATGTGTGTGCGTGTGTGTGTGTCGGTGTTGCGGGCAAGCAAGGTTGTTAAAATGAAGAGAGGATAACTTCAGGTCAAAATCAAAGTGCTATAGTGAGAAGCCCTTCGCCCGCTGGAGGCCTGGGTTCGAATCTGGCTTAGGTGAAATTGGTATTTTTCCACAGGTATTAAATAAATCCATTCATTAAGAAAACAAGAACAGCTGACCTTCCATCGCCTTTACAATGGCGTTCCAATCAATGGCAATTAACTTCTGCATTGAGTGTTTTAAAAGCAGATTGGAAGTGACATTTCTACTTACATGCTGCTATACTGAGGTCGCAAACTGACAGTGAAAATGTGTTGCAAAACTAGCAAATGCAACTGATTCGTCCCGTAAATTTGACCTTTCCTTCAACCTACCACAGTGGAATCTGGGATATGTATTTCTTTCTCGAGTTTAATCAGAGATAACACCTTGCCCAGGACTACAATCCCACGAGTCACTGCAGAGATGACGCAATTCTAAAGAAAGTGAAATAAAAAATGATTTCATATCAAAAGTATAAAAGAAATGTAAGGCAAATAATTGCTTAAAAACAGAAATGAGTTTTAGCTAGTTTTTTCCGTGTATATAATGAACATTTAAAACCCGAGCAGCAGAGACCTGCATCAAAGTTTACAGATTAGTATGCAACCTTGGTATATAAATATCCCTTAAGATGGCATCCTTAAGGCTGTATAAAGAGAGCACTTTTTGTGCCAAGTTAACGGTTGCCTGTGTTAAGAAAGCTAACTGAGCAACAACACTTAATTGTTGTTTCTGAATATGTCCATCAGCATACACAATGTCCCCCTTGCCTCCCTTCAGCCATTAAAGGTGAACAGAGAACATAGTTTCAAAGAATACTCACCCTGCCCCTCCCCCCCCTCCCCCTCCCCCTCCCTCTTTCCTCAGGGCAGGTGCAGACACACCTGTGTTCCCATAGCAACCTCGGAACTACTATTTACATTACCCTGTGAGACAAACATCCAGGTATTCCAGCTATTTAACTGCAATAAAAATAAGTTGCTCTATAACAGGAGAAACGTACACCTCCGGCTCATTTTTCTAAACTTTTTATTTAAGACTTTGACAGGAGAAGGTTGAGTTAAACAAGCACAGAAAGTACAATCTTACAAGCGCACAAGAGCGGCCTGAATGGGAGAAAGTATGCATGTGAATTATTATAGTTTACATTCCTTGTTAATTTTAGTTCTGTGTTTAACCCTTAAGTGTAAAGACCCAAAACTGTGGAAATTAGTTGAAGCCCAATGGGGTTTGTTTATCTATCTTCTTGAGATTTCTGGTATACTGGTCACAAAATGAGGGGACAAGAATTCAAGATGTTATCACCAATGCATTGCAAACTCAATGGCACCTAGCAAAATTTCCAATATGAGGGCAAAAACAAAAGCTGGGACCAAAAGCTTGGTCATTCTGACCCAGAAGATATCTGACCCACGGTGCATGTTATTCTGAACTCCTAAAGAGAGAGGCAGACAGATCCTGACCTGGAGTTTCTCATTCTTTCATAATAAAGCACTGAGATCATTGAGCAGAGATGGGCAAGCTAACACATATGCACATGCACACATGCACAGACACTTTCTCGTTTGGTGAATTGTATTAACTTTGTTATAGGTACGGTCTCATGATCAAGACACAGACACACATAGGAGCTCATGAAAGAGCCATTTCTGGCTCTATAGGAGCCATTTCTGTTTGTGTTGAGGTTTTGTTCATGAGGGAGGGAGGACTTGTAAAAAGACTGGAATCTAAACTTAAGCTGCGGAGATGGGTTTCCCAGCTCTAGGATATATCAGCTCCAGCTGGGGTTCGGGGTAGGCCTGGGTTAGGGTTGCACATGGTTAGGGACTGTCTCTATCTGAGTGTGTGGCAGAAGCGATCCTGTACCTCTCTGTAAACGCAAGAATTCCAGCTCATCCGCCAGCCCCTGCAGCTTGTCATCCGGTTCCAAATTGAAGCAGGCAACGTCGACGTCCTTCCTGAGGAGCCACAAAGCCGTTCTCCAGAGAAGTGCGCTTGTTCACGTCATCTTCGTACCTGCGAGAGACACGGCGATTCTTAATAGTGGGAAGTAGTTTTGACACCTCGTCAGTCATCAATTAAATCCTAAAAAGTGTTTTCATTTTTTTTCTGACAGCGGGTGAAAGCAGATTGCTGGAAGTCCTTACCACTTGGATCACTTTATCAGTTTTGCCTTCGGTATCTTGTCAATTTCGTAATGGATTCACTTCAATCGGTTTTGCTACTTTTGTATCTGATCATGGTTAATTAAAGTGTTAGAGGAATGCCTGCACTTCAGAGTTGCTGATATCAGCTTCAAATCAGCGTATGCTCTCAGGGGTAGGTGGACCTGTCACAGACATGAAATTGATTTACAAATAAAAACACAGAATGTGCTTCGAGCTATATGAGATCAAAAGTCCCACCTTTGGTTAACAAAAATCCGTGGGACAGATTGGGACTTTTCTCACCCAACTTCAAACTACACAGCAGAATGACTTCAACCCAAACCAAAGTAACCCCAGTATCAACGCTGATACAAACTTGTTTTTCTCTAACCCATTTTCATACTGGCTTTTCACTTTTAGACCGGTATGCTTTAGACTGAATCTAACCTGTTGCAAAACAGGTTGTACGCTATTTGAAGTGGGTTTTAGCCAACCCATAAACTGGTTCTTTGAGAATCTCACAGCAAATCTAACCCCTACTCATTCTAATCTGACACATACCCTAATTCTCTTTGGTTATTAGTTATTTTACTTGAGAAGCAACAATGTTGAAACTGTAGAGAAAGACACAAATGCTATGCACCAGACATAGGGGCATGATAATGAAGATAATGCATCCACCCGCCATGCCAGAACTGGGCATGACTGGCATGAGGGACACGACAAAGAATTGGGGTATTTTCACTGCCAACGCAATCCTAATCCAGTATAACTGGATGTTTTTTTTTTTACCATTCATGAAAAAAGAAAAAGTGAAAATGACAGTTTGGAGTAAAGAGAGTTGAGAATCTAGTCCTAGGTATTTTACACACACAAGCATGAGACACATAATTTAAAATTAAGGAAAGGATGAGATCAGCATTACTTTCAACACTGTGGTTTGGGCAGTTCTCAGTGTAGAACTTCAAGGATAACACACACACGCGCTTTGTGCAAAACCAAAAACAGACCACCTAGCTCTCCCGAGCAAAACTCGGCTGATAAGGAGGGGTGATTTAAGACAGAAACAATTCTTGCTGCTGGGGCAAGTTTCCACGACAACAAATTAAACAGGCAATTCAGCTTACGGGAGAATTCTTGCACAGATACGTTGTGTGAACTATTGTTATTTGACTTAGCAGGGCAAAAGCCTGCTCCTTCCAATCTGTGCCTCAGGCTGATCTCAGATTGATCTCAAATCTGATAACCTGTCAGAACAGGAGACATGCAACTCAGTTGGACTGTAGTTTATTTGTACTGTGATAGCACAGTGTCTGACTGTGCACATGGACTGGAGCGTGGAGGGCAGTGGGCTTGAGTAGCTCAGTGGCTTGAGAAAGAAAGCGCTGGGCTGCAGTGTGGAAAGCAGTGGGTTTGAGTAGTTCTAGAAAGCGCTGGGCTGCAGTGTGGAAAGCAGTGGGTTTGAGTAGTTCTAGAAAGCGCTGGGCTGCAGTGTGGAAAGCAGTGGGTTTGAGTAGTTCTAGAAAGCGCTGGGCTGCAGTGTGGAAAGCAGTGGGTTTGAATATCCCCTCACCTTCTGTAAAGTTTTGTCACATTTGGGCGAGTTTGTATCTCAGTAGCTCAGGAGCTGGTCTGATGAGTGAGTAGTTTGGACTTGAGTCAATACCTGGCTGCTGCAAAGACCTCCTCCAAATAGAATTGAATAGAGTTCACTAAACCCTCCTCTCCCATACACAGAAAGAGAAACTCTGGGCGGCCAACTCGCGCTAATGGGTCTTGTCACATTTCCTTTTTAAATGCAATAATCTACCTAAAGCAAATCAATCTGGTAAGCAGTTTTTATCAAAGCAGTCACACCCTCCACACATAGCGGGCCTTACCTGATACATCATTGACAGCAGAGACAGTTAAGCAGTCTGATCTGGTCAATTGCCCACCAAGTTATACCCAGGCTATGATGGGTATTATTGTCATTATAAAGGGATCTGAATCAATGGCACTATAATTGCTCTATACTAGAATGGTCCCGCCCCCAACCCCAGGCAGATAATGTGCTACCTTATCTGGACCACTATATTTGCCCCAAATCCATTGTGTTGCAAATGCTGGTAGTGCAGTGGCAAGCTAATGGCTCTGCTGGTGTTTCTTCGGGGTAAAATGGTGCAATTCTGTCATTCTGATAACATGGTACAGTGAAAACCGCTCAATAGAATCACTTGTTTGTTGAGTCAACTAGAAAATGACATCAACTTTGCTGTGCAACCCAACACAAAACCTATCTCTTTACTCCATCCGCTGCTTTGTGTGTACAAACATGGTTCCATTTGTGGCACGCATTAAAATGAATTATCTGTGCAATAAAAGAAAATGCCATAGTGAAAGTCTGTGAAAATATATAGACACTCTGGTTACATTAAACTTACCCTGGTGCTACCATTGCCATTGTAAGGCCACAATCTACAGGGCCCATTGAAAATAATTAGGCAAGGTGATTGCTAGTCTGTCTTTTTGAGGAATCAAAACCTGCAAGCTTCCCAGCACTCACACCCCTTTCCCCGAGTGTCCGGGACAGGCTGGGTCTTGAAGAAAAACATGAAACGTCAAAGCTGGTAATAAGAAGAAATAACGCCCGACTAGGGAGTGCTGCGGTGTGGATAAAAAAATGAATAAAGAAACAGGAGCATAAAGGAGAGACTGAAGTAAATATTCAGGGTGGGGCCGGCAGCAACAATGAGCACTTTGTACTGTAGTTCAAGCAGTAATTATCAAGGGTGGAAGGGCACAGAGAAAGTGATTTGCTTGGGATTAACCTTTTTCCAGCTGCAGAGCATCTCATAATCCAAACGGATCCTGATTTTTGGTAATTTGTTGTTTGAACAGATCCTGCTGTCCTTTAAAAGACTGGTCATTTGCATCTCTAAATTTAAATCTAAAACAAAATGGCCAAAATGGTTTAATAGATCAATTAAAAAAAAATATTCAGCGAAAAAAGGCACTTTACAGAGCGTTTAAAAGGGACCAAAAACAAAGTACATAGAAAGAGTACTTGGAACTGCAAACACAAGTCAAAAAGGAAGTTAGAAAGGCCAAGAGAGAGATAGAAATCAATATTGCTAACGGGGCTAAAACCAATTCCAAAATGTTTTTCCAATATTATAACAGCAAGAGAACATTCAAAGAGGAGGTTAAATGTCTAAGAGACACAAATGGCAAAATCATAGACGAAGAAAAAAAAATAGCAAATATATTAAATGATGTAATTGAGCCAGTTAGGAGATGTGACATTTTAATCTGCTTAAAACAAAGACAACTAAAAACATGCCCAGACACTCAAAAGCATTAAACGGTATACACCTATTAGATCAGATTGTATATATAACTATATTTAACTATATTTTAAATGTATAATCATATATTAAAAATATATTGATATATATAAAGGAGTTTATGGAGCCTTTTTCGTGAAGGGCAGAAGAGCTTGGATCAGCAATCATCCCATTGACAAGCTTTTACTGTCATCCTTCCCCAAGCCTCTTTTAATCAAGCCCCTAGCTGCCAATAGGGGATGTAATCGAAACAGTTATGAGATGTGACATTTTAATCTGCATGAAACAAAGACAACTGAAAACATGCCCAGACATTTAAAAGCATTAAACGGTTTACACCTATTAGATCAGAAGGCAGATAAACCGCGGTGACACACACCTTTCTGTGTTTTTACCAATTTTGGAAATGGAGTGCATCAAAAAACAGGTGGGTGCACTCTCTCTAGCTCTCCAAGAGACTTTAATAAGAGGGTGTGCCAGCAGAGGGGGTCGTACAGAGTGGTGACATTACAGTACACCACAGTCAGCTGGTTTTAAAGGGCCGGCAAAACCATCACAGTGTTTGTTTACCCTCAACACCTCGATTTTAAATGTCTTTTCTGTTTAAACTGCAGTTTCAGTGTAACCCTCTCACATGCTGTGAATACATACATATATATTAGCTCAAAGATATATGTATATATACAGTCGCAGACAAAAGTATTTGGGCAGCTAAAAAAAAGTTATTTCTATCATTTATGATTGTTCTATTGAAAGATATACATTTGAGATTCAGCTTTATAATAAAACAACAAATGATTACATAGCTTCCTTTACAGCTTGCAGTCTTTTTTTGTATTTTGAAACCAGTTGCTGGTATCTTTCCGGAGATATTGTTGCCCGTTCTTCAACAGATACAGCTTTGCAATGGACTTTGGTTTCCTTTTTGCAACAGCAGCTTTCACGTCAATCCACAACATCTTAATGGGATTCAAGTCTGGGGACTGAGATGATTATGTAATTATTTATCCTATAATTATCATCAGGTGTTGGTTTTCAGTCGTGAGAACTGTCAGTAATGGGTTTCATCCAAAATATTCTGATTGCCGACATGCTTTTGTCCAAGTATGAAATTCATTTTGCGTGTTATTTTTCACTTTATGCATGTTATGTAATAATTTGTTGTTTATTATAAAGCTGAATCTCTAATTGATATCTTTCAATAGAGCAATTAGGAATGATAGAAATCACTTTCTTTGTGGTTATATATATATTCTCCATGCTTTTCCCATGATTATAATATGCAAGTGTTTACCATCATTTGCCATGTTTTAGTTTTTTTATATGCTTTACCATACCATGCTTTATTCCACTTTTTGGCTACACTTTGAAATAATGGCCCAATGAATTCTAATGCATTAACTTCAAGTCCTGTGGTGTCCCAAGCTTATGAATCTGTGGCCAGTCTTTCAATGATCTTCAGGACTAAAAACAAAACATGTTACAAAATAACACATTTGTTATCTCGGATGTTGCTCCTATGCAACCCTATGAAACTCTATTGAAAATTCATATGAATCTGTGGGCTTTATTTTAAAGTGTTACCCCCTTTGCTATGCTTTTAGGGACTTTTATGAGGGTGTCTCTCATGTTTCCCCGTTCCTGCTGCGCTCCATTTCTGGGGTAGAGCCCCAACACAGGGGAGGTGCCATACTGTCCCCGTGCCCCTTCTGGTTCTTGGCATTCTCACAGAGCTGAATACTTCAGGCTGGGGTGTGGTGCCTTTCATTATTCATGTACCTTGACACCCAGTCTGTCAGCCCTGCAGCAAGCAAGGCTTTTCTTCATTCCATTTTCCTTTCTGAATTTTGAGAATGAAGAGAGCTACCCTTTCAAAACCTTGTGGAGGCTCAAGACAGCACGTTTAACCTGCACCGGAACAAGAATAGAAAACAGGAGCATTCAATAGCACATCTGCCGTTGCCAGCAGTCATACAATGTTTGCATAGCCATTGGGGGCCATCGCAAACCGTTTTAATTAAACTCCCTCATTTTTAACCCGACGAAGACACCAGAAAGTATGAAAGACACTCTGGTGATCACACTAAGGCCAGCTCTAAACACTATAATCCCTAACTCCCTTTCTTTTCTCTTTGGTTTTGTTTACTTTCTCTCCCCTATTCTTCGGACAGGATTTGTTATGCTGTCACCTGTATTCGGCTCTTTACAATTTGATTTCTGCTTTCTCCAATTCCATGTGAACAGGGCCTTGTAGAGCTACAGTTACCATAAACAGCGTTGTATTTTTCCCTTGGCTGTGGGAGTGCATTGCTTCAACAACATTCTCACCCCGGATCCCATACAGACGTGACACTGAAAGCATGCACTCTTTCTTGTCTCTGTTACGAACACCTGTGATGACAGACCACTGCATTCTGAATGCATGCTTCAGTACCTAGTGTCTGTTTACCCTAGCAAAAGGGATCAGGTTCTCATTGTGCATGAAGAACTGAAAACTGGGACTGTCCGAGGAGGACCTAAGGGTTACGTTCACACAAACGCATGCTTTTTTTGTGCTTTGAAAGGGTTAGACTGGCCGCACAATGTCCCCACTGTTTATGCACAAAGCAGGGTCAGTCCAACATCCCCTTTTCTAGGGGGTTAGGGAGGGAGTAGTCCAGTCTCCACGCCTCAAGCCTGCCCTGGACTGGAGGGAGCACCCTTTCTCTTAGGGGGGTGAGGGAGCAGTTGAGTCTCCATGCTTCAAGTCTGCCCTGTACTGGAGGGAGCACCCTTTCTCTTAGTCAGTGAGTGAGGGAGGATTTTGTACAGTACAGTTGTTTTTTAGTTGCTTTAACATTTAACAAAGCATTCATGTTTAATCACTATGAGTTGATCTGGCCATGAGCTCATTCCACCCTTTATAGTTGGAGATCTTCCATGTGAAAAAAAAGGGCGTTGCTTGCTTCTTTTTTTTTGTTCTGTTTTTTTCAATAGTTTTTTGTGGTTTGTTTTATTGCCTCGCTGTGACTAATGTGTGAGTTATTCATGAAAATTGTTGAAGAACATTACTGCGAAAGTAATATAATAAGAATATAACCCTGTAGCGAGAATATGGAGAGGACTGCACTCTGTCCCTCATCCAGTTCTCCTGCATGTACATGCCCATGCTTCCCTACAGTACAGTAATTATCAGTGCCTAGCCTATGTACCTCCTGTTGAAGCGGTACCTGTTAGGACTGGTCTAAAAGGCAATACACCAAACATGATCCCACTTGCAACATCCTAATCCTAGTTTGTTTAGCTGCTTGTGGAGTAGAGGGATCAATGGATGGTCTTATACTCGAGTACACTGAAAAACTGTTGTATTTCAGGAAATGCACTTAGTTTTACTTGCTGCAGATTGGTTCACTGCAGGATAAGACAATCTGGTAATTTGCACCAGTTGCCAGCAGGTATGTTGGGTGCATTAGCTGTTACCCTCATAAATGTTTAGTAAAAGCATAGTGAAAGTATTTTGAAGTATAGGTTAGTACTGTAAATCCATGGTTTAACCACAGTTAAAAAACACGGAAAACCACAGTTAATTATGTTAAATACATTGCATGTGCAAAATTAGAAAATGCTAAATTAACCATGCAAAATTACTAGGGTAAATCTTTCTAAGGGTCTATACACTGGCTTGTAGAATACAAGTATTATAGGTACTGTGCCAATGCAACCATCTCTCCCTGCCATTCACTCCTGGACCTCTCCAAAGCAGAACATTATAAAGGTTTAACACAGTAAATATGCTTGCAGTATTCCAGTGCGTTTATACCATGTTACTACAGTACCATGGTTTGCATGTTTTATGTGTTCTACCATACCACTCTGGGATACACAATGCTTGCCTATGCTTTATCATGTTTCATTACACTTTGCTATGCTTTTACTATGGTGAACTTTTATGAAGACAACGTGTAGTGTTTGTTTGTGGTGTGATGTGGATTATCCACCAATAGCCAAGCTGAGATCACAAGATCTTCACATCTGAACTAAACCAGATTTGAAATCTAGGACTCCAGAGGTTAAATGTTTGCACCACTACTGTAGCAATTAAACCAGATTCTTCAAAGAAAAAAAATCTAACATCCATCCACTATCTCCAGTAGTAAAATTATGTCCCAGTATGCCGCTAATTTCTAGGTTCTATGTGAAAGACCATGTTATACAACACAACAGGTAGTTCCTGCAGTGTAGAAACTCAAAGCCCAGTTTTCATTTTAAAGGACAATTTATCAGAGAAGCAGAACACTGACTGTCCAGTTTGTTTGCCTTCCCCTCCCCACCCAAAGGCAGTGTGATCTGGAGGAACACATTCTTCGCCTTCAAAACAGCTTGTTGCTCTTTGAGCCAAATAGGCTTTTCTCACTTCAACGGTAGCAGTAGGAGGTTATAAATGACATCTTCAATTCCTTTAGAATGCAGCACCTGGTTGAATAAAGGGTGGGGTGCATTAGACACAATCAGAGCCAGGCTCATAGGGCACACCCAACATTCATTTTTTATTCATTTTACATATTGTAATTAATATTAGTTCACATACTGTTGCTTTTTATCTAATAACTACTTTTGTAAAACAAACAAACAAACAAACAAAAAAAAACATCTTGAGCATGCATACAACTTAGTAATCAAATATTGCTAAGTTTTTTTCGAACATAAATGCTATGAAATGTCGGTGAAAACCGCTGCCTGGGGTGTATAAAATGTTTGCCTGTCAGTGTATGCCTGCATTTGACTTTTGCAGCTGCTTTGCATTGCTTGTAAACCCACTTCAATCGGGAACCTGTCCTAAGTAAAGAATGGATCGACTCACTTATTAAAGGTGTACCGCAAAAAACTACTACTGCTACTACCACGTAACCTGCTCTCTCCCTCCCCCACTAGCTCTCCTGTCTGGGTGTGCCCAGGTCGATCAGCTTACAATAATTCCACTCTGCTGATACCTGTCAGACAGGATGGGTGGGCCTTCAGCTGGGAGAGGGAGTGGGAGGGAGCCATGGAGAAGCAGGGTACCGCCTCCCCCATACCCTGTAGTTCAGGAAGGCTTTAAAAAGCCAAGCCTCAGCTTCTGCTTCTTCAGAGAGATTGATTCTCCTTCTTGATCCGCTCACTGACTCTTCACTTTCTCTAGCTCTCTGTTTCTCTCTTCATGCCAGCTTGCACTAGTTTGACAAACTAAAAGAAAACACTAAAACCAAAGATGACTTCCAGCTTTCGTATGACCACGACCAAGAGCAGCTCTGGAGGCTCTGGAGGCTCCGGAGGCTTCAAAGGATCAGGAGTGAGCTTCAGAAGCAGCAGCGGTGGCGGTGGCGGTGGCGGTGGCGGTGGCTTTGGAAGCCGTTCCTTGATCATGCCAAGCCGGTCCAGGATGAGCGTCGTGTCCTCATCGTTCGGCGGTGGTCGTGCTGGTGGTGGTGGTGGCGGATATGGAGGTGGAGGCAGCTTCAGCTCCATGTCAAGCTACGGCGGCATGGGTGGTGGTGGTGGCGGCTTTGGTGGAGGGTATGGTGGCGGCATGGGGATGGGTGGCGGCATGGGGATGGGTGGTGGTGGTTTCGGTGGCGGACACGGTGGCGGTTTCGGTGGCGGAGGTTTCGGTGGCGGCATGGGCGCCCCCATCACCGCAGTGACCGTCAACCAAAGCCTACTGGCCCCCCTCAACTTGGAGATCGACCCCAACATCCAGGTGATCCGCTCCCAGGAGAAGGAGCAGATCAAGGGCCTCAACAACCGCTTCGCCTCCTTCATCGACAAGGTGAGTGCGGGTCCCTGTTTTGTGATGTGCTGTGGAGCTGGTGCCAGGGGTGGAGAAGTAATCACTTAGAATTGTAAAGGGGTACAACTGTTTGTCAAGCAGACTAGAAGTTGTTAGTCAAGCAGACTACAAGCAAAAGTTTATCTATTTGAGTTTGAGTTTTTTAAAGTGGTGGCAGTGCTGGTCCCAGGAGATGTTATAAGAGACCATATGCAGGGTATGGATGTAAAGGGAAAAACAAGATTCCAATCAGGGTTGATTGTAACTGGCTTCTGTATGACTATGTAGACTCGAACAAGTTAGGTGTGATTGAAAAATTTGACAAGCTTCTAAAACGTTAAATTGTAACATGCAAGCCCTTTTAAAAGTTGACTGCAGTAAGTTAAATACATAGCATACAGTAAAAAAACATATTCACAGAACAAGCATGCAAAATCATATTAAATGACTTTGGTATAATTGTAACCAGGTACAGCTGTTCAAATGCATACTAGCTGTAAATGTTCATTTGCTTTCAGAATGTGTGTCAAATTAAAAGGTGCATTCGATTTTATAATCCTGCTGATCTTAGATTACATTAAAAAGGGAAGGCTTCACTAGATTCTTTATTACCTTTTTATTGCACAGAGAACTGAGCTTGACATGTTGCATGTCAAAAGGATCAAATTCGAGTTTACCAATGCTAGCTAGACAGCCATTGTTAGTATTTGTTTAGCCCTCAGATGGAACTTCAGGCATGCTTTTACAGATAGGCATTGCTGTAAGTCCAAAGTGTGAGAAAAGCAGGATTCTTACAACAGTCGTGCATAAAAGACTTGCTGCAGCAAGTAAACGTTAACATTCATTCAACGAGCCCCACCTAAAGATAATTCTGCTCAAGCTACAGCCATGTTTTAAAAAAAACTTGGTTCATTCAGCCTGGGGCAAACCTCACTGTGACAACGCCCTTCATTAAAGAGAGAGTCAGCTATCCCAAACAGATGTTCAATTTATTAAAACGTTAAAATGTTGCGTGGATAAGTTTTTATAACTTAAAAGAAAATATATAGTGACTGTAATATGCATTCCAGTGCATATTATAATGAAGTATTGCATCTTATTTTTTTTGTATTCAGGTTACAGTTTAATTCCCTCAGCAAACTGCAATGAGAAGAGGGTGTGGCAAGGCAACGTTTGAATGCCAAAACAGGTGTTGCACTGTATTTCAAGTGTAATGCAATTGTATCAGTCAGTTATAATGTTATCGTGTTTTATAATAAAAAAAAGAAAAAAAAAGATAAATGGCAAAGTAAAAGAGAATTTGCACTTGCATCCAACTCTAATGTCTGCATTCCCCTCCTTCCTCATGGCCAGGTGCGTTTCTGACCTGATTTGCTTGCCCTTCCCTGTTTATAGGTCCGTTTTCTGGAGCAGCAGAACAAGATGCTGGAGACCAAGTGGAATCTAATGCAGGGACAGACCACCACCAAGTCCAACATCAACGCCATGTTCGAGGCGTACATCGCCAACCTGCGCAGGCAGCTCGACTCCCTGGGCAATGACAAGATGAAGCTGGAGAGCGATCTGTCTAATATGCAGAACATGGTGGAGGACTTCAAAAACAAGTGAGTCCAAGAAACCATACTCCCTGTCCGCCCCACCTTGTTTACAAGTCATCTTAAATAAACTTGCATGCAGAACTGACCGCGCCATCTTGTGTTATATTCCACTCACAGCACTCTGAGAATCACTTCTTTAGGGCAATGCTTTCCTTTAACCTCAATCACAAGAACTAAGGCCAAGAGCCAATACAGGCAAACAAAGTACCCTTATCAATATCCTCAGCAGTTTCCAAAACTAATAATCTTGACCCTACCAGATTTTTGGACTGAACTAAACAAACATCTTCATCTACAGATACGAGGATGAAATCAACAAGCGTGCCAGTGTGGAGAACGAATTCGTCCTGCTGAAGAAGGTAAATATCTAAGCTCAGTGGGGTTGAACACACACACACACACACACACACTGAAAAACACCCCACAGAATGATTCTCACTGTCCCACAGAACGGTATGTTTGATTGCACTGAATGCAGTCGTGGTACTAAGTCTTTTCTTGTATTCCTCTCTCTGTTTGTAGGATGTTGATGGTGCTTACATGAACAAGGTTGAGCTGGAAGCCAAGGTCGATGCGCTACAGGATGAGATTAACTTCCTCAGGGCCATCTACGAAGAGGTAAAACCCAACTCGGATCCCAACATAATCATAGCCTACTGCCCAGAAGAAACTCTAGCCAGTAGACCCATGAGCAGACCACTACGAGCAATGGAAAAACAAACACAAATACAATGCAAGACACATTTATTTTTATATAGCGCCCTTCATGCCACGGAACAACAAAAAGCTCCAGTTGATTTAAGATGACTTTTTGGAACAACTAAAATGGTATTGGACAGTGAACCTACAACGGCAGCACACTATCTGTCTGTTACATATATGGTACCATGATTCTGTAACCCAATGGGATCACCAGAAGTGTGTATTTGGTCACAATGATACCATTGGCACTGTGGTGCCATTCTACCAATGCCTCACACCATCATATCTTTCTCTTTCAATCGTACAGAACCATTGCAATGCCAATGCAGTGCCACAACGGCATTGCTAATGAAGAAGCTTAAAACTAAATGGCGTTGAACATCTTTTATACTTTGATGACGATTCCCAAGCAATCGATCCTCAGTCTGAAAACAAAGAGGTAGAGTTTTGCTAACATCTCATCCTGTGTGCTGTTTTTGTTTCTTTGCAGGAGCTTCGCGAGATGCAGTCCCAGATCAAGGACACCTCGGTGGTGTTGGAGATGGACAACAGCCGTAACCTGGACATGGACTCCATCGTGGCCGAAGTGCGCGCTCAGTACGAGGACATCGCTGCCAAGAGCCGTGCCGAGGCTGAGAGCTGGTACAAGCAGAAGGTGAGCAGAGAGCAGGCTATCGCTATGTGGAAATCCCACATATGTGCAACACGTGGAAATGTATAATTATACATACTAAATATACTAATATATTCCCTCATATATCAATATATTAAATATCTATCTGTCTATATATAATAAAAATATTGATATCTTTTTCAGCAAAAGTCTCTATAACTAGTCTGTATTTCTCTTAGCACAGTATATGTACAGGATTCAATAAGATCAGCCTTGCCCTAGGTGAAAGCATGCATCACAGTTTGTTGTGTTTGGCACCTAACGATGAAAGTATTCATTAATATGTGAAATATATATGCATATATAATTGAATCCTGTTCTTTTCTCTCTGTCCCGCAGTACGAGGAGATGTCCACCTCCGCCGGACAGTACGGTGATGACCTGCGCAACACCAAATCTGAGATCGCCGAACTGAACCGCATGATCAGCAGACTGACCTCTGAGATTGAATCTGTTAAGGGCCAGGTGAGAGTCAGGGACAAGGACCCACCCAATGGGGTCTGCTGCAGCCATGCATGAATGCTCTTCCTGGGAGGGAAGATGCAGATCCCTTGAACTCTTCAATCTGTCCTGATACTTAAATGTATTAAGGCTATATTCGTTGAGGCTGCATTCTTTTTTTGATTGAATCTCATCCAGTCTAGTCTTAAGACATCGAAATAACTGCCATGGCACTACAACATTTTAAAAAAGATTTTAAGATTACTTGTCTGAGATTATTCATGTGTTTATTAGAAAATATGTTTTTCAGATTGGTCCACATCCGTTCACATTGCGTCACAGTTGCAGTGTACTTTCCGTGAGGGTATCTCATCCAGTACTAATGATCCTTTCTGTTCAACAGCGCGGAAACCTGGAGGCTCAGATCGCTGAGGCAGAGGAGCGCGGGGAGCTGGCAGTGAAAGACGCCAAGGCCCGTATTGCAGATCTGGAGGCCGCTCTCCAGAAAGCCAAACAGGACATGGCCCGCCAGGTCCGGGAGTACCAGGAGCTGATGAACGTCAAGCTGGCCCTGGATATTGAGATCGCCACCTACAGGAAACTCCTGGAAGGAGAGGAGAGCAGGTAAGGAAATGTCCAAACCTTATCTAAACAAGCACAGTGTGGGTTTCTGGGGGTCCGGTGACCCCACAGTAAATTGAAGCGAAATGTAACGCCACAAATAATTACCTGTTGGGACTTTATGAACCATTTATTAGTCCTCCAGACTTGTACATGTATATCCCGTCTTGTTGCTGTTTAGGAAGGCAATATTTGTATCTTTTATCTAAGCTTTGGATTTTCATTTTCTCCCCAGAATCAGCTCAGGCGGTGGAGCAGTCACAGTACACATGCAGCAGAGTGTATCTTCATCTGGTAAGAAAATGTTTCTTTAAATCATAACAATAAATTAATAACAACATTTTTTAAAAAACTGCAGTGGTAGAATAAGTAGTAATTCTAGTACAAATCTTGTGATTAACATTTAGAAGTCTGGACATTGAGAAGGAGTGAAACGTTTTTTTTAAGTTTCTTTTAGATTAGCGGGGGTTGGACACATAGGGCATAGCCTATTAATATGACAAAGAAAAAACCTCCTGCTCCCTAAATTACTGATCTGAACCAATTTAAGCTCCTTCCACGTTATTATGAGTTCATTATTTAGTGATACCTATAAAAGCTGGAGGACTCTGGATTTGTGTGCACACCAGTTCTACAGTGTGTGGTCTGGTCTCCTGTTGACCCCTCTCTCTGTCTCAGGAGGCGGATTCGGAATGGGAGGAGGCGGCGGCGGATACGGCATGGGAGGAGGAATGGGAGGAGGAATGGGAGGAGGAAGTGGCGGTGGATTCGGAATGGGAGGAGGAGGCGGCGGTGGATTCGGAATGGGAGGAGGAATTGGAGGAGGAATGGGAGGAGGCTCTATGAGTGGTGGAGGATACGGAGGCTTTAGCGGCGGCAGCAGCGGCGGTGGTGGTGGCAGCAGCAAAGTGTCCTATTCACAATCCTCCACGACCAAGACCAAGCGCTACTAAAACCGTCTACCCCCCCCCCCCCCTTCGAGAACGGGTTTCGGCCTCTTCAGTTCACACGTTTCTCTCCAACAGACCACCAATCAGTCCGAACAGTCTAGTACCCCTTTAGAACCCTCTCCCTGACCCCCCCATCCTATCTCATCTTTCTATCGGTCCTGTTCTCGATCAGTTGGCGCCTCAGTCAACTATCTTGTTTTTTTTTTTTTTTTTTTGGAAAAGCGAAACTCCAACATCCAAAGAAATATGTTGCAAATGTTTGTGTTGGGGATGGATGGGGGTGGGGGTGGGGTGGGGGGTTCTCCATTTTTAATGTTCTGTATTGGGCTTCTTCTGTCACCCCACCCCCCCAGTAAACCTCAAATTGCCTGTCTTATGCTTGTCTGCCAGTCAGTCTGTCCCTATCGATCAAGCAAGTAAACATACCTCCGGTCGAAAATGCACTCAACTGCATAAGCTGCAGGGTCCATTATGCTACAGTGATACCTCTCGGCTTGAGGGGAGCTAAGTTAATATACTATTATTTTAGCACTTGCACCTTCTAGAGACTCTTGTTAGAACAAGACTGTAAGGTGCAATAATTTACTGGGTGTGAATCTAAGAGGGGAAAAAGCACCAGGTTTGTCCCACTAGCTAGGGTACACAAGCTTAATGTATTCTTTAACCCTCAAGCACCAGAGGGGCAGGAAGCTTGGGTCAACTTGAAAGCCTTCTGTGTTTAAACCCCACACCCTGTTCTGGACATCACTGAGCACTGGAGCTTTAAAAGAATGAATTACAAAGCGAATTCATTTACACCAGCCCCCTTTCTAGGTAGTGGGTGTGGATACGGTTATAGTCCCCATTCCCAAGCAGAGTCTCTTGTGCAGAGAATGGGCATTAGCTGATGAGGTTTTGTCCCCACCACTCCTACCTTCCAGGGATCACTGAGTGTGAGCTCCACTTTCTAAGCAACCCGACCAGAGTTTAGAATGAAACAGATCGACAAACTGACTGACTGACTCTTTGTGGACAGATTGTATGAATGCATTTGGCTTTTGTAACAACATCTCTCCAATAAATCTGAGTTTCTAAATGAAGCTGATTTGAGTCTTGCCTATTTGTATATTCATTCATTTTCCTGTGCTTGAAAAATAAACACTTCCTCTAGGATTTACGGTAACACTATAAAGTTACAGCTGCAAATTCATAAGAATATCAATAGTTTTCAAACTATTTGAAAAAGAAGCACCACATATATAGCACTGTAGTTCATAGGAATTTGTAGCCATTATTTTGACTGCATAATTGATGATAATTCCATCTGAATTCCAGTAGAATAACCATTATTCCTGTGGTGTGCCGCTTGCATTTATTTGACAATTTAAAGTAGGTTTTCTTAAATAGAAAAACATACAAAAAATACTTAGCATGTGGCCAGGGCCACTGGGGGAGTTACAGATCTTATATAAGACCCCATAGTGAGTTGCAGTACGACTGTGTATTGCATTGCACTTGGTACAGGCTAGTTCCAATGTAAGATAGTTATACACTGTGTGATGTTCGTTGTGCCTGTCTAGTGCAGTATTCGGGGGCTCCGTACACAAAAACAACTCCACAGTTTAGTTTCAGGAACAAAGAAAGTCTGGTTTTATTCAAAAACGTAACAAATAAAAGACCGTAAAGTACAAACTATAAATGTTCATTCTCCCTTTTATACCATGTGTCCAGGGGCTGATTGATAATTCATTATTCAATCACCACCTGACCACATTCCACACTTTTCTCACATTCACAATAAAACAATTACACAATCAATCAATCACTCCCACATTTACACAATTAAAAAATTCCATCACCATGTGGCTGTGCAAACGGTGACCATCTTGGTTTCAGGCTGTCCCTTCACCAAGATGGCCACCAGCCACCAAACTCTCACATTATTATTTGTTTATTTAGCAGACGCCTTTATCCAAGGTGACTGTGTGAACTATGTATCAGCTGCAGAGTCACTTACAATTACGTCTCACCCGAAAGACGGAGCACAAGGAGGTTAAGTGACTTGCTTAGGGTCACACAATGAGGCAGTGGCTGAGGTGGGATTTGAACCAGGGACCTCGTGGTTACAAGCCCTTTTCTTTAACCACTGGACCACCCACACAAACACACATGCACCCCCATGTGCAGAGCCTATGCTGTCACAAATGGCACATCATAATCAAGTACGCTAAAAAGGACAGCGGTGGCTCCATAAGGAAATGGCGCCTCCAACCACTGATAAACACAGAGCTTGCATGTCTTCTTGGTAGATCACCATTTAAACAGCACTCAAAGGAGACAAGTAAGTTCCAAGAGGGAGGTCCAATGTGTCTTTCATTTTACTGAGTACCCCTACAGGCATATAGTAAGTGTAGCACTTCACCTGGCTACAAACGTACCAGTATTGGCATGTTCATAGGACTCTGTAAGGTTACCATTAGACTCCATGTACACTAGGACAGTTTGGGACACTTCAGACTTTTCAACTCACATCGCAATGCATTCTGGTATGTTTTACCTGTCTCAGGTACCTTTCATAGCAGGACCACACTTACCAGAATGCATTGGGTGTGAGTTGAAAAGCCTGAACTGTCCTAGTGTACATGGACTCTGTGGCCATTGTTTAAAAGTGTTGAAAGTGATTTACAGACTCCTGTATTGACAACAAATATGAATACAGCGAACACACTTACATGTTTTAGAGAAGAAATCCAATCTACCTTCCTGTTATGAGCATTAGCAGTTTTAGCACTGATCCCCCATTTGTATTGTATTGAAGCTTGTTTTCTTCCTCGCTGGTTTGTTTTCTCTTATAAAAGTTTCCCTCAGTAAAGTAGCAGTTTTCCCATACGTTCCCCAAGACTACACTATACATTTACCATAGTTTACCATGGTTTTAAATTTCCTTTACCATGCCTCTCTGGGATTTACAATGCTTACATATGCTTTTCCATATTTTCACTATGCTTTATTTCACTTTGCTATGCTTTTATTATGGGAAACTTAAAAGGCTTATTCTTTACAAAGTTAATAGCAGAACTGGTGAGCAGTTAAGAGTCTGGAATTGGAACAAGTACGTACTGGCCTCTTACTGGGCACCGAGCAGAGATATACAATACCAGACAAGTTTAGGACTGAGACCTAATTTAAAACAAAAAACTATACGAACATAATCTAGATATTTTATTTAACATCATGTAATCAAAGAAACTACAAAATGATATTGCAAAAGTTTACCGGAAGCCATAATAGTAGTACTGTATTTTCTTTTCAATTTCTCAGTTTTTCGTTAAGAATATGGAAAACTAGAAAGTGGTATGTAATTCAATATGTTAACATAACATCATTCAGCAGGTTTCATTCAACTTCATGAAGCAAAATTTATTTATTTATTTTATAGAGCGATGCCAAACTTTTGGATATAGCTGTAGTTTACCATGGTTTACTGGATTATCCACCAATAGCCAAGCTGATATCACTAGATCTTCACTTTTGAAATGAACTGGATTTGAAATCCAGGACTCCAGAGGTTAAATGTTTGCACCACTATTGTAGCACTTAAACCAGATCCTTCAAAGAAGAAATATCAAACATCCATCCACTATCTCCACTAGTAAAATTATGTCCCAGTATGCCGCTAATTTCTAGGTTCTATGTGAAAGACCATGTTATACAACACAACAGGTAGTTCCTGCAGTGTAGAAACTCAAAGCCCAGTTTTCATTTTAAAGGGCAATTTATCAGAGAAGCAGAACACTGACTGTCCAGTTTGTTTGCCTTCCCCTCCCCACCCAAAGGCAGTGTGATCTGGAGGAACACATTCTTCGCCTTGAAAACAGCTTGTTGCTCTTTGAGCCAAATAGGCTTTTCTCACTTCAACGGTAGCAGTAGGAGGTTATAAATGACATCTTCAATTCCTTTAGAATGCAGCACCTGGTTGAATAAAGGGTGGGGTGCATTAGACACAATCAGAGCCAGGCTCATAGGGCACACCCAACATTCATTTTTTATTCATTTTACATATTGTAATTAATATTAGTTCACATACTGTTGCTTTTTATCTAATAAGCTACTTTTGTAAAAAAAACAAACAAACAAACAAAAAAAAACATCTTGAGCATGCATACAACTTAGTAATCAAATATTAGTTTTTTTCGAACATAAATGCTATGAAATGTCGGTGAAAACCGCTGCCTGGGGTGTATAAAATGTTTGCTTGTCAGTCTATGCCTGCATTTGACTTTTGCAGCTGCTTTGCATTGCTTGTAAACCCACTTCAATCGGGAACCTGTCCTAAGTAAAGAATGGATCGACTCACTTATTAAAGTGTACCGGAAAAAACAACTACTGCTACTACCACGTAACCTGCTCTCTCCCTCCCCCACTAGCTCTCCTGTCTGGGTGTGCCCAGGTCGATCAGCTTACAATAATTCCACTCTGCTGATACCTGTCAGACAGGATGGGTGGGCCTTCAGCTGGGAGAGGGAGTGGGAGGGAGCCATGGAGAAGCAGGGTACCGCCTCCCCCATACCCTGTAGTTCAGGAAGGCTTTAAAAAGCCAAGCCTCAGCTTCTGCTTCTTCAGAGAGATTGATTCTCCTTCTTGATCCGCTCACTGACTCTTCACTTTCGCTAGCTCTCTGTTTCTCTCTTCATGCCAGCTTGCACTAGTTTGACAAACTAAAAGAAAACACTAGAACCAAAGATGACTTCCACCATTCGTATGACCACGACCAAGAGCAGCTCTGGAGGCTCTGGAGGCTCCGGAGGCTTCAAAGGATCAGGAGTGAGCTTCAGAAGCAGCAGCGGTGGCGGTGGCGGTGGCTTTGGAAGCCGTTCCTTGATCATGCCAAGCCGGTCCAGGATGAGCGTCGTGTCCTCATCGTTCGGCGGTGGTCGTGCTGGTGGTGGCGGTGGCGGATATGGAGGTGGAGCCAGCTTCAGCTCCATGTCAAGCTACGGCGGCATGGGTGGTGGTGGCGGCGGCTTTGGCGGAGGGTATGGTGGCGGCTTGGGGATGGGTGGCGGCATGGGGATGGGTGGTGGTTTCGGAGGCGGACACGGTGGCGGTTTCGGTGGCGGAGGTTTCGGTGGCGGCATGGGCGCCCCCATCACCGCAGTGACCGTCAACCAAAGCCTACTGGCCCCCCTCAACTTGGAGATCGACCCCAACATCCAGGTGATCCGCTCCCAGGAGAAGGAGCAGATCAAGGGCCTCAACAACCGCTTCGCCTCCTTCATCGACAAGGTGAGTGCGGGTCCCTGTTTTGTGATGTGCTGTGAAGCTGGTGCCAGGGGTGGAGAAGTAATCACTTAGAATTGTAAAGGGGTACAACTGTTTGTCAAGCAGACCAGAAGTTGTTAGTCAAGCAGACTACAAGCAAAAGTTTATCTATTTGAGTTTGAGTTTTTTAAAGTGGTGGCAGTGCTGGTCCCAGGAGATGTTATAAGAGACCATATGCAGGGTAAGGATGTAAAGGGAAAAACAAGATTCCAATCAGGGTTGATTGTAACTGGCTTCTGTATGACTATGTAGACTCGAACAAGTTAGGTGTGATTGAAAAATTTAACAAACTTCTAAAACGTTAAATTGTAACATGCAAGCCCTTTTAAAAGTTGACTGCAGTAAGTTAAATACATAGCATACAGTAAAAAAACATTCACAGAACAAGCATGCAAAATCATATTAAATGACTTTGGTATAATTGTAACCAGGTACAGCTGTTCAAATGCATACTAGCTGTAAATGTTCATTTGCTTTCAGAATGTGTGTCAAATTAAAAGGTGCATTCGATTTTATAATCCTGCTGATCTTAGATTACATTAAAAAGGGAAGGCTTCACTAGATTCTTTATTACCTTTTTTTTGCGCAGAGAACTGAGCTCACAGCACTAAAATTTTAATCTGTGGTGTTGCATGTCAAAAGGATCAAATTCGAGTTTACCAATGCTAGCTAGACAGCCATTGTTAGTATTTGTTTAGCCCTCAGATGGAACTTCAGGCATGCTTTTACAGATAGGCATTGCTGTAAGTCCAAAGTGTGAGAAAATCAGGATTCTTGCAACAGTCATGCATAAAAGACTTGCTGCAGCAAGTAAACGTTAACATTCATTCAACGAGCCCCACCTAAAGATAATTCTGCTCAAGCTACAGCCATGTTTTAAAAAAAACTTGGTTCATTCAGCCTGGGGCAAACCTCACTGTGACAACGCCCTTCATTAAAGAGAGAGTCAGCTATCCCAAACAGATGTTCAATTTATTAAAACGTTAAAATGTTGCATGGATAAGTTTTTATAACTTAAAAGAAAATATATAGTGACTGTAATATGCATTCCAGTGCATATTATAATGAAGTATTGCATCTTATTTTTTTTGTATTCAGGTTACAGTTTAATTCCCTCAGCAAACTGCAATGAGAAGAGGGTGTGGCAAGGCAACGTTTGAATGCCAAAACAGGTGTTGCACTGTATTTCAAGTGTAATGCAATTGTATCAGTCAGTTATAATGTTATCGTGTTTTATAAAAAAAAAAGAAAAAAAAAGAAAAATGGCAAAGTAACAGAGAATTTGCACTTGCATCCAACTCTAATGTCTGCATTCCCCTCCTTCCTCATGGCCAGGTGCGTTTCTGACCTGATTTGCTTGCCCTTCCCTGTTTATAGGTCCGTTTTCTGGAGCAGCAGAACAAGATGCTGGAGACCAAGTGGAATCTAATGCAGGGACAGACCACCACCAAGTCCAACATCAACGCCATGTTCGAGGCGTACATCGCCAACCTGCGCCGGCAACTCGACTCCCTGGGCAATGACAAGATGAAGCTGGAGAGCGATCTGTCTAATATGCAGAACATGGTGGAGGACTTCAAAAACAAGTGAGTCCAAGAAACCATACTCCCTGTCCACCCCACCTTGTTTACAAGTCATCTTAAATAAACTTGCATGCAGAACTGACCGCGCCATCTTGTGTTATATTCCACTCACAGCACTCTGAGAATCACTTCTTTAGGGCAATGCTTTCCTTTAACCTCAATCACAAGAACTAAGGCCAAGAGCCAATACAGGCAAACAAAGTACCCTTATCAATATCCTCAGCAGTTTCCAAAACTAATAATCTTGACCCTACCAGATTTTTGGACTGAACTAAACAAACGTCTTCATCTACAGATACGAGGATGAAATCAACAAGCGTGCCAGTGTGGAGAACGAATTCGTCCTGCTGAAGAAGGTAAATATCTAAGCTCAGTGGGGTTGAACACACACACACACACACACACACACACACTGAAAAACACCCCACAGAATGCTTCTCACTGTCCCACAGAACGGTATGTTTGATTGCATTGAATGCAGTCGTGGTACTAAGTCTTTTCTTGTATTCCTCTCTCTGTTTGTAGGATGTTGATGGTGCTTACATGAACAAGGTTGAGCTGGAAGCCAAGGTCGATGCGCTCCAGGATGAGATTAACTTCCTCAGGGCCATCTACGAAGAGGTAAAACCCAACTCGGATCCCAACATAATCATAGCCTACTGCCCAGAAGAAACTATAGCCAGTAGACCCATGAGCAGACCACTACGAGCAATGGAAAAACAAACACAAATACAATGCAAGACACATTTATTTTTATATAGCGCCCTTCACGCCATGGAACAACAAAAAGCTCCAGTTGATTTAAGATGACTTTTTGGAACAACTAAAATGGTATTGGACAGTGAACCTACAACGGTAGCACACTATCTGTCTGTTACATATATGGTACCATGATTCTGTAGCCCAATGGGATCAACAGAAGTGTGTATTTGGTCACAATGATACCATTGGCACTGTGGTGCCATTCTACCAATGCCTCATACCATCATATCTTTCTCTTTCAATCGTACAGAACCATTGCAATGCCATTGCAGTGCCACAACGGCATTGCTAATGAAGAAGCTTAAAACTAAATGGCGTTGAACATCTTTTATACTTTGATGACGATTCCCAAGCAATCGATCCTCAGTCTGAAAACAAAGAGGCAGAGTTTTGCTAACATCTCGTCCTGTGTGCTGTTTTTGTTTCTTTGCAGGAGCTTCGCGAGATGCAGTCCCAGATCAAGGACACCTCCGTGGTGTTGGAGATGGACAACAGCCGTAACCTGGACATGGACTCCATCGTGGCCGAAGTGCGCGCTCAGTACGAGGACATCGCTGCCAAGAGCCGTGCCGAGGCTGAGAGCTGGTACAAGCAGAAGGTGAGCAGAGAGTAGGCTATCGCTATGTGGAAATCCCATATAAGTGCAACACGTGAAAATGTATAATTGTACATACTAAATATACTAATATATTCCCTCATATATCAATATATTAAATATCTATATGTCTATATATAATAAAAATATTGATATCTTTTTCAGCAAAAGTCTCTATAACTACTCTGTATTTCTCTTAGCACAGTATATGTACAGGATTCAATAAGATCAGCCTTGCCCTAGGTGAAAGCATGCATCAGTTTGTTGTGTTTTGCACCTAACGTTGAAAGTATTCATTAATATGTATAATATATAAGTATATATATAACTGAATCCTGTTTTTTTCTCTCTGTCCCACAGTACGAGGAGATGTCCACCTCCGCCGGACAGTACGGTGATGACCTGCGCAACACCAAATCTGAGATCGCCGAACTGAACCGCATGATCAGCAGACTGACCTCTGAGATTGAATCTGTTAAGGGCCAGGTGAGAGTCAGGGACAAGGACCCACCCAATGGGGTCTGCTGCAGCCATGCAGGAATGCTGTTCCTGGGAGGGCAGATGCAGATCCCTCGAACTCATCAATCTGTCCTGATACTTACTTAAATGTATTAAGGCTATATTCGTTGAGGCTGCATTCTTTTTTTGATTGAGTCTCATCCAGTCCAGTCTTAAGACATCGAAATAACTGCCATGGCACTACAACATTTTCAAAAAGATTTTAAGATTACTTGTCTGAGATTATTTATGTGTTTATTAGAAAATATGTTTTTCGGATTGGTCCACATCCGTTCACATTGCGTCACAGTTGCAGTGTACTTTCCGTGAGGGTTTCTCATCTAGTACTAATGATCCTTTCTGTTCAACAGCGCGGGAACCTGGAGGCTCAGATCGCTGAGGCAGAGGAGCGCGGGGAGCTGGCAGTGAAAGACGCCAAGGCCCGTATTGCAGATCTGGAGGCCGCTCTCCAGAAAGCCAAACAGGACATGGCCCGCCAGGTCCGGGAGTACCAGGAGCTGATGAACGTCAAGCTGGCCCTGGATATTGAGATCGCCACCTACAGGAAACTCCTGGAAGGAGAGGAGAGCAGGTAAGGAAATGTCCAAACCTTATCTAAACAAGCACAGTGTGGGTTTCTTGGGGTCCGGTGACCCCACAGTAAATTTAAGTGAAATGTAATGCCACAAATAATTACCTGCTGGGACTTTATGAACCATTTATTAGTCCTCCAGACTTGTACATGTATATCCCGTCTTGTTGCTGTTTAGGAAGGCAATATTTGTATCTTTTATCTAAGCTTTGAATTTTCATTTTCTCCCCAGAATCAGCTCAGGCGGTGGAGCAGTCACAGTACACATGCAGCAGAGTGTATCTTCATCTGGTAAGAAAATGTTTCTTTAAATCATAACAATAAATTAATAACAACATTTTTTAAAAAACTGCAGTGGTAGAATAAGTAGTAATTCTAGTACAAATCTTGTGATTAACATTTAGAAGTCTGGACATTGAGAAGGAGTGAAACGTTTTTTTTAAGTTTCTTTTAGATTAGCGGGGGTTGGACACATAGGGCATAGCCTATTAATATGACAAAGAAAAAACCTCCTGCTCCCTAAATTACTGATCTGAACCAATTTAAGCTCCTTCCACGTTATTATGAGTTCATTATTTAGTGATACCTATAAAAGCTGGAGGACTCTGGATTTGTGTGCACACCAGTTCTACAGTGTGTGGTCTGGTCTCCTGCTGACCCCTCTCTCTCTCTCTGTCTCAGGAGGCGGATTCGGAATGGGAGGAGGCGGCGGCGGATACGGCATGGGAGGAGGAATGGGAGGAGGAATGGGAGGAGGAAGCGGCGGTGGATTCGGAATGGGAGGAGGAGGCGGCAGCGGTGGATTCGGAATGGGAGGAGGAATCGGAGGAGGAATGGGAGGAGGCTCCATGAGTGGTGGAGGATACGGAGGCTTTAGCGGCGGCAGCAGCGGCGGTGGTGGTGTCAGCAGCAAAGTGTCCTATTCACAATCCTCCACGACCAAGTCCAAGCGCTACTAAAACCGTCGACCCCCCCCTTCGAGAACGGGTTTCGGCCTCTTCAGTTCACACGTTTCTCTCCAACAGAGCACCAATCGGTCCAAACAGTCTAGTACCCCTTTAGAACCCTCTCCCTGACCCCCCCATTCCTATCTCTCTATCCCCTCATCTTTCTATCGGTCCTGTTCTCGATCAGTTGGCGCCTCAGTCAACTATCTTGTTTTTTTTTTTTTTTTGGAAAAGCGAAACTCAAACATCCAAAGAAATATGTTGCAAATGTTTGTCTTGGGGATGGATGGTGGTGGGGGTGGGGTGGGGGGCTCTCCGTTTTTAATGTTCTGTATTGGGCTTCTTCTGTCGCCCCACCCCCCCAGTAAACCTCAAATTGCCTGTCTTATGCTTGTCTGCCAGTCAGTCTGTCCCTATCGATCAAGCAAGTAAGCATTCCTCCGGTCGAAAATGCACTCAACTGCATAAGCTGCAGGGTCCATTATGCTACAGTGATACCTCTCGGCTTGAGGGGAGCTAAGTTAATATACTGTTATTTTAGCACTTGCGCCTTCTAGAGACTCTTGTTAGAACAAGACTGTAAGGTGCAATAATTTACTGGGTGTGAATCTAAGAGGGGAAAAAGCACCAGGTTTGTACCACTAGCTATGGTACACAAGCTTAATGTATTCTTTAACCCTCAAGCACCAGAGGGGCAGGAAGCTTGGGTCAACTTGAAAGCCTTCTGTGTTTAAACCCCACACCCTGTTCTGGACATCACTGAGCACTGGAGCTTTAAAAGAATGAATTACAAAGCGAATTCATTTACACCAGCCCCCTTTCTAGGTAGTGGGTGTGGATACAGTTATAGTCCCCATTCCCAAGCAGAGTCTCTTGTGCAGAGAATGGGCATTAGCTGATGAGGTTTTGTCCCCACCACTCCTACCTTCCAGGGATCACTGAGTGTGAGCTCCACTTTCTAAGCAACCCGACCAGAGTTTAGAATGAAACAGATCGACAAACTGACTGACTGACTCTTTGTGGACAGATTGTATGAATGCATTTGGCTTTTGTAACAACATCTCTCCAATAAATCTGAGTTTCTAAATGAAGCTGATTTGAGTCTTGCCTATTTGTATATTCATTCATTTTCCTGTGCTTGAAAAATAAACACTTCCTCTAGGATTTACGGTAACACTACAAAGTTACAGCCGCAAATTCATAAGAATATCAATAGTTTTCAAACTATTTGAAAAAAAAGCACCACATATATAGCACTGTAGTTCATATGAATTTATTTGTAGCCATTATTTTGACTGCATAATTGATGATAATTCCATCTGAATTCCAGTAGAATAACCATTATTCCTGTGGTGTGCCGCTTGCATTTATTTGACAATTTAAAGTAGGTTTTCTTAAATAGAAAAACATACAAAAAATACTTAGCACGTGGCCAGGGCCACTGGGGGAGTTACAGATCTTAAATAAGACCCCATAGAGTTGCAGTACGACTGTGTATTGCATTGCACTTGGTACAGGCTAGTTCCAATGTAAGATAGTTATACACTGTGTGATGTTCGTTGTGCCTGTCTAGTGCAGTATTAGGGGGCTCCGTACACAAAAACAACTCCACAGTTTAGTTTCAGGAACAAAGAAAGTCTGGTTTTATTCAAAAACGTAACAAATAAAAGACCGTAAAGTACAAACTACAAATGTTCATTCTCCCTTTTATACCATGTGTCCAGGGGCTGATTGATAATTCATGATTCAATCACCACCTGACCACATTCCACACTTTTCTCACATTCACAATAAAACAATTACACAATCAATCAATCAATCAATCACTCCCCCAATTAAAAAATTCCATTACCATTTGCCTGTGCAAATGGTGGCCATCTTGGTTTCAGGCTGTCCCTTCACCAAGATGGCCACCAGCCACCAAACTCTCACATTATTATTTGTTTATTTAGCAGACGCCTTTATCCAAGGTGACTGTGTGAACTATGTATCAGCTGCAGAGTCACTTACAATTACGTCTCACCCGAAAGACAGAGCACAAGGAGGTTAAGTGACTTGCTTAGGGTCACACAATGAGGCAGTGGCTGAGGTGGGATTTGAACCAGGGACCTCGTGGTTACAAGCCCTTTTCTTTAACCACTGGACCACCCACACAAACACACATGCACCCCCATGTGCAGAGCCTATGCTGTCACAAATGGCACATCATAATCTAGTACGCTAAAAAGGACAGCGGTGATTCCATAAGGAAATGGCGCCTCCAACCACTGATAAACACAGAGCTTGCATGTCTTCTTGTAGATCACCATTTAAACAGCGCTCAAAGGAGACAAGTAAGTTCCAAGAGGGAGGTCCAATGTGTCTTTCATTTTACTGAGGACCCCTACAGGCATATAGTAAGTGTAGCACTTCACCTGGCTACAAACGTACCAGTATTGGCATGTTCATAGGACTCTGTAAGGTTACCATTAGACTCCATGTACACTAGGACAGTTTGGGACACTTCAGACTTTTCAACTCACATCGCAATGCATTCTGGTATGTTTTACCTGTCTCAGGTACCTTTCATAGCAGGACCACACTTACCAGAATGCATTGGGTGTGAGTTGAAAAGCCTGAACTGTCCTAGTGTACATGGACTCTGTGGCCATTGTTTAAAAGTGTTGAAAGTGATTTACAGACTCCTGTATTGACAACAAATATGAATACAGCGAACACACTTACATGTTTTAGAGAAGAAATCCAATCTACCTTCCTGTTATGAGCATTAGCAGTTTTAGCACTGATCCCCCATTTGTATTGTATTGAAGCTTGTTTTCTTCCTCGCTGGTTTGTTTTCTCTTATAAAAGTTTCCCTCAGTAAAGTAGCAGTTTTCCCATACGTTCCCCAAGACTACACTATACATTTACCATAGTTTACCATGGTTTTAAATTTCCTTTACCATGCCTCTCTGGGATTTACAATGCTTACATATGCTTTTCCATATTTTCACTATGCTTTATTTCACTTTGCTATGCTTTTATTATGGGAAACTTAAAAGGCTTATTCTTTACAAAGTTAATAGCAGAACTGGTGAGCAGTTAAGAGTCTGGAATTGGAACAAGTACGTACTGGCCTCTTACTGGGCACTGAGCAGAGATATACAATACCAGACAAGTTTAGGACTGAGACCTAATTTAAAACAAAAAACTATACGAACATAATCTAGATATTTTATTTAACATCATGTAATCAAAGAAACTACAAAATGATATTGCAAAAGTTTACCGGAAGCCATAATAGTAGTACTGTATTTTCTTTTCAATTTCTCAGTTTTTTGTTAAGAATATGGAAAACTAGAAAGTGGTATGTAATTCAATATGTTAACATAACATCATTCAGCAGGTTTCATTCAACTTCATGAAGCAAAATTTATTTATTTATTTTATAGAGCGATGCAAAACTTTTGGATATAGCTGTAGTTTACCATGGTTTACTGGATTATCCACCAATAGCCAAGCTGATATCACTAGATCTTCACTTTTGAAATGAACTGGATTTGAAATCCAGGACTCCAGAGGTTAAATGTTTGCACCACTATTGTAGCACTTAAACCAGATCCTTCAAAGAAGAAATATCAAACATCCATCCACTATCTCCAGTAGTAAAATTATGTCCCAGTATGCCGCTAATTTCTAGGTTCTATGTGAAAGACCATGTTATACAACACAACAGGTAGTTCCTGCAGTGTAGAAACTCAAAGCCCAGTTTTCATTTTAAAGGGCAATTTATCAGAGAAGCAGAACACTGACTGTCCAGTTTGTTTGCCTTCCCCTCCCCACCCAAAGGCAGTGTGATCTGGAGGAACACATTCTTCGCCTTGAAAACAGCTTGTTGCTCTTTGAGCCAAATAGGCTTTTCTCACTTCAACTGCAGCAGTAGGAGGTTATAAATGACATCTTCAATTCCTTTAGAATGCAGCGCCTGGTTGAATAAAGGGTGGGGTGCATTAGACACAATCAGAGCCAGGCTCATAGGGCACACCCAAGAGTGAGGGGAGGAATTCAAGCTTTCCTTTTACATATCATAATTATTAGTTCACATACTGTTGCTTTTTATCTAATAAGCTCCTTTTGTAAAAACCAGGAGCATGCATACAAATTAGGAATCAAATATGCTAAGTTTTTACAAACATAAATGCTATTAAATGTCGGTGAAAACCGCTGCCTGGGGTGTATAAAATGTTTGCTTGTCAGTGTATGCCTGTATTTGACTTTTGTAGTTGCTGTGTATTTCTTTTATTATTATATATTTCTTAGCAGACGCCCTTATCCAGGGCGACTTACAATTGTTACAAGATACCACTTTTTTTTTTTTTACATACTCATTTATACAGTTGGGTTTTTACTGGAGCAATGTAGGTAAAGTACCTTGCTCAAGGGTACAGCAGCAGTGTCCCCCCACCTGGGATTGAACCCACAACCCTCCGGTCAAGAGTCCAGAGCTCTTTTAAACCCACTTCAATCGGGAACCTGTCCTAAGTAAAGAATGGATCGACTCACTTATTAAAAGTGTACCGCAAAAAACAACTACTGCTACTACCACATAACCTGCTCTCTCCCTCCCCCCACTAGCTCTCTTGTCTGGGTGTGCCCAGGTCGATCATCTTACAATAATTCCACTCTGCTGATACCTGTCAGACAGGATGGGTGGGCCTTCAGCTGGGAGAGGGAGTGGGAGGGAGCCATGGAGAAGCAGGGTACCGCCTCCCCCATACCCTGTAGTTCAGGAAGGCTTTAAAAAGCCAAGCCTCAGCTTCTGCTTCTTCAGAGAGATTGATTCTCCTTCTTGATCCGCTCACTGACTCTTCACTTTCTCTAGCTCTCTGTTTCTCTCTTCATGCCAGCTTGCACTAGTTTGACAAACTAAAAGAAAACACTAGAACCAAAGATGACTTCCACCATTCGTATGACCACGACCAAGAGCAGCTCTGGAGGCTCTGGAGGCGCCGGAGGCTTCAAAGGATCAGGAGTGAGCTTCAGAAGCAGCAGCGGTGGCGGTGGCGGTGGCGTTGGCTTTGGAAGCCGTTCCTTGATCATGCCAAGCCGGTCCAGGATGAGCGTCGTGTCCTCATCGTTCGGCGGTGGTCGTGCTGGTGGTGGCGGTATGGGATATGGAGGTGGAGCCAGCTTCAGCTCCATGTCAAGCTACGGCGGCATGGGTGGTGGTGGCGGCGGCTTTGGTGGAGGGTATGGTGGCGGCATGGGGATGGGTGGCGGCATGGGGATGGGTGGCGGTTTCGGTGGCGGAGGTTTCGGTGGCGGCATGGGTGCCCCCATCACCGCAGTGACCGTCAACCAAAGCCTACTGGCCCCCCTCAACTTGGAGATCGACCCCAACATCCAGGTGATCCGCTCCCAGGAGAAGGAGCAGATCAAGGGCCTCAACAACCGCTTCGCCTCCTTCATCGACAAGGTGAGTGCGGGTCCCTGTTTTGTGATGTGCTGTGGAGCTGGTGCCAGGGGTGGAGAAGTAATCACTTAGAATTGTAAAGGGGTACAACTGTTTGTCAAGCAGACTAGAAGTTGTTAGTCAAGCAGACTACAAGCAAAAGTTTATCTATTTGAGTTTGAGTTTTTTAAAGTGGTGGCAGTGCTGGTCCCAGGAGATGTTATAAGAGACCATATGCAGGGTAAGGATGTAAAGGGAAAAACAAGATTCCAATCAGGGTTGATTGTAACTGGCTTCTGTATGGCTATGTAGACGCGAACAAGTTAGGTGTGATTGAAAAATTTGACAAGCTTCTAAAACGTTAAATTGTAACATGCAAGCCCTTTTAAAAGTTGACTGCAGTAAGTTAAATACATAGCATACAGTAAAAAAAAACATATTCACAGAACAAGCATGCAAAATCATATTAAATGACTTTGGTATAATTGTAACCAGGTACAGCTGTTCAAATGCATACTAGCTGTAAATGTTCATTTGCTTTCAGAATGTGTGTCAAATTAAAAGGTGCATTCGATTTTATAATCCTGCTGATCTTAGATTACATTAAAAAGGGAAGGCTTCACTAGATTCTTTATTACCTTTTTATTGCACAGAGAACTGAGCTCACAGCACTAAAATTTTAATCTGCGATGTTGCATGTCAAAAGGATCAAATTCGAGTTTACCAATGCTAGCTAGACAGCCATTGTTAGTATTTGTTTAGCCCTCAGATGGAACTTCAGGCATGCTTTTACAGATAGGCGTTGCTGTAAGTCCAAAGTGTGAGAAAATCAGGATTCTTGCAACAGTCATGCATAAAAGACTTGCTGCAGCAAGTAAACGTTAACATTCATTCAACGAGCCCCACCTAAAGATAATTCTGCTCAAGCTACAGCCATGTTTTAAAAAAAACTTGGTTCATTCAGCCTGGGGCAAACCTCACTGTGACAACGCCCTTCATTAAAGAGAGAGTCAGCTATCCCAAACAGATGTTCAATTTATTAAAACGTTAAAATGTTGCATGGATAAGTTTTTATAACTTAAAAGAAAATATATAGTGACTGTAATATGCATTCCAGTGCATATTATAATGAAGTATTGCATCTTATTTGTTTTTGTATTCAGGTTACAGTTTAATTCCCTCAGCAAACTGCAATGAGAAGAGGGTGTGGCAAGGCAAAGTTTGAATGCCAAAACAGGTGTTGCACTGTATTTCAAGTGTAATGCAATTGTATCAGTCAGTTATAATGTTGTCGTGTTTTATAAGAAAAAAAGAAAAAAAAAAGAAAAATGGCAAAGGAAAAGAGAATTTGCACTTGCATCCAACTCTAATGTCTGCATTCCCCTCCTTCCTCATGGCCAGGTGCGTTTCTGACCTGATTTGCTTGCCCTTCCCTGTTTATAGGTCCGTTTTCTGGAGCAGCAGAACAAGATGCTGGAGACCAAGTGGAATCTAATGCAGGGACAGACCACCACCAAGTCCAACATCAACGCCATGTTCGAGGCGTACATCGCCAACCTGCGCAGGCAGCTCGACTCCCTGGGCAATGACAAGATGAAGCTGGAGAGCGATCTGTCTAATATGCAGAACATGGTGGAGGACTTCAAAAACAAGTGAGTCCAAGAAACCATACTCCCTGTCCGCCCCACCTTGTTTACAAGTCATCTTAAATAAACTTGCATGCAGAACTGACAGCGCCATCTTGTGTTATATTCCACTCACAGCACTCTGAGAATCACTTCTTTAGGGCAATGCTTTCCTTTAACCTCAATCACAAGAACTAAGGCCAAGAGCCAATACAGGCAAACAAAGTACCCTTATCAATATCCTCAGCAGTTTCCAAAACTAATAATCTTGACCCTACCAGATTTTTGGACTGAACTAAACAAACATCTTCATCTACAGATACGAGGATGAAATCAACAAGCGTGCCAGTGTGGAGAACGAATTCGTCCTGCTGAAGAAGGTAAATATCTAATCTCAGTGGGGTTGAACACACACACACACACACACACACACTGAAAAACACCCCACAGAATGATTCTCACTGTCCCACAGAACGGTATGTTTGATTGCATTGAATGCAGTCGTGGTACTAAGTCTTTTCTTGTATTCCTCTCTCTGTTTGTAGGATGTTGATGGTGCTTACATGAACAAGGTTGAGCTGGAAGCCAAGGTCGATGCGCTTCAGGATGAGATTAACTTCCTCAGGGCCATCTACGAAGAGGTAAAACCCAACTTGGATCCCAACATAATCATAGCCTACTGCCCAGAAGAAACTCTAGCCAGTAGACCCATGAGCAGACCACTACGAGCAATGGAAAAACAAACACAAATACAATGCAAGACACATTTATTTTTATATAGCGCCCTTCACGCCATGGAACAACAAAAAGCTCCAGTTGATTTAAGATGACTTTTTGGAACAACTAAAATGGTATTGGACAGTGAACCTACAACGGTAGCACACTATCTGTCTGTTACATATATGGTACCATGATTCTGTAGTCCAATGGGATCACCAGAAGTGTGTATTTGGTCACAATGATACCATTGGCACTGTGATGCCATTCTACCAATGCCTCATACCATCATATCTTTCTCTTTCAATCGTACAGAACCATTGCAATGCCATTGCAGTGCCACAACGGCATTGCTAATGAAGAAGCTTAAAACTAAATGGCGTTGAACATCTTTTATACTTTGATGACGATTCCCAAGCAATCGATCCTCAGTCTGAAAACAAAGAGGCAGAGTTTTGCTAACATCTCATCCTGTGTGCTGTTTTTGTTTCTTTGCAGGAGCTTCGCGAAATGCAGTCCCAGATCAAGGACACCTCGGTGGTGTTGGAGATGGACAACAGCCGTAACCTGGACATGGACTCCATCGTGGCCGAAGTGCGCGCTCAGTACGAGGACATCGCTGCCAAGAGCCGTGCCGAGGCTGAGAGCTGGTACAAGCAGAAGGTGAGCAGAGAGCAGGCTATCGCTATGTGGAAATCCCATATATGTGCAACATGTGGAAATGTATAATTATACATACTAAATACACTAATATATTCCCTCATATATCAATATATTAAATATGTATCTATCTATCTATATATAATAAAAATATTGATATCTTTTTCAGCAAAAGTCTCTATAGCTAGTCTGTATTTCTCTTAGCACAGTATATGTACAGGATTCAATAAGATCAGCCTTGCCCTAGGTGAAAGCATGTATCACAGTTTGTTGGGTTTGGCACCTAACGTTGAAAGTATTCCTTAATATGTGAAAGATATGTCTGTATATAACCTGTTCTTTTCTCTCTGTCCCACAGTACGAGGAGATGTCCACCTCCGCCGGACAGTACGGGGATGACCTGCGCAACACCAAATCTGAGATCGCCGAACTGAACCGCATGATCAGCAGACTGACCTCTGAGATTGAATCTGTTAAGGGCCAGGTGAGAGTCAGGAACAAGGACCCACCCAATGGGGTCTGCAGCAGCCATGCATGAATACTCTTCCTGGGAGGGCAGATGCAGATCCCTCGAACTCTTCAATCTGTCCTGATACTTAAATGTATTAAGGCTATATTCGTTGAGGCTGCATTCTTTTTATGATTGAATCTCATCCAGTCTAATCTTAAGACATCGAAATAACTGCCATGGCACTACAACGTTTTAAAAAAGATTTTAAGATTACTTGTCTGAGATTATTTATGTGTTTATTAGAAAATATGTTTTTCGGATTGGTCCACATCCGTTCACATTGCGTCACAGTTGCAGTGTACTTTCCGTGAGGGTTTCTCATCTAGTACTAATGATCCTTTCTGTTCAACAGCGCGGAAACCTGGAGGCTCAGATCGCTGAGGCAGAGGAGCGCGGGGAGCTGGCAGTGAAAGACGCCAAGGCCCGTATTGCAGATCTGGAGGCCGCTCTCCAGAAAGCCAAACAGGACATGGCCCGCCAGGTCCGGGAGTACCAGGAGCTAATGAACGTCAAGCTGGCCCTGGATATTGAGATCGCCACCTACAGGAAACTCCTGGAAGGAGAGGAGAGCAGGTAAGGAAACGTCCAAACCTTATCTAAACAAGCACAGTGTGGGTTTCTGGGGGTCCAGTGACCCCACAGTAAATTTAAGTGAAATGTAACGCCACAAATAATTACCTGTTGGGACTTTATGAACCATTTATTAGTCCTCCAGACTTGTACATGTATATCCCCTTTGATTTTTTTAATTACAGTTTTAGAAATTTTTAAAATAGTTTCTGTAAACTCTATGGAGTTTGAGAAATTGCCCTGCCAAAACTGAAATTAACATTATGCAATAAAATAGCTACATAGACAGGAAACTTAACATGGTACAATTATACACGCAGTGACTGCAGGGCATAAGTCTTGTTGCTGTTTAGGAAGGCAATATTTGTATCTTTTATCTAAGCTTTGGATTTTCATTTTCTCCCCAGAATCAGCTCAGGCGGTGGAGCAGTCACAGTACACATGCAGCAGAGTGTATCTTCATCTGGTAAGAAAATGTTTCTTTAAATCATAATAATAATAATAAATTAATAACAATAATTTGATTTAAAAAAATGCAGAATAAGTAGTAAATCTAGTAAAAAATCTTCTGATTAATGCTTAGCAGTCTGGACACTGAGAAGGAGTGAAACGTTTTTAAGTTTCTTTTAGATCAGCGGTGGTTGGACACGTAGGGCACAGCGTTAACTCCCATCTTTAATCATCTCCTATTTTTTGCATGGAGAAAAACGCCTATTAATATGACAATGCAAAAACCTCCTTCTCCCTAAATTACTGATCTGAACTAATTTAAGCTCCTTCCAGGTTATTATGAGTTCATTATTTAGTGATACCTATAAAAGCTGGAGGACTCTGGATTTGTGTGTACACCAGTTCTACAGTGTGTGGTCTGGTCTCCTACTGACCCCTCTCTCTGTCTCAGGAGGCGGATTCGGAATGGGAGGAGGCGGCGGCGGATACGGCATGGGAGGAGGAATGGGAGGAGGAATGGGAGGAGGAAGCGGCGGTGGATTCGGAATGGGAGGAGGAGGCGGCAGTGGATTCGGAATGGGAGGAGGAATTGGAGGAGGAATGGGAGGAGGAATGGGAGGAGGCTCTATGAGTGGTGGAGGATACGGAGGCTTTAGCGGCGGCAGCAGCGGCGGTGGTGGTGGCAGCAGCAAAGTGTCCTATTCACAATCCTCCACGACCAAGACCAAGCGCTACTAAAACCGTCTACCCCCCCCTTCGAGAACGGGTTTCGGCCTCTTCAGTTCACACGTTTCTCTCCAACAGAGCACCAATCAGTCCGAACAGTCTAGTACCCCTTTAGAACCCTCTCCCTGACCCCCCCATTCCTATCTCTCTATCCCCTCAAAGATCTTTCTATAGGTCCTGTTCTCTATCAGTTGGCGCCTGTGTCAACAATCTTGTATTTTTTTTGGAAAAGCAAAACTCAAACATCCAAAGAAATATGTTGCAAATGTTTGTGTTGGAGATGGATGGGGGGAGTGTGGGGTGGGGGCTTCTCCTTTTTTAATGTTCTGTATTGTGCTTCTCTTTTGTTGCCTCTTTGTGGACAGATTGTATGAATGCAATCGTCTTTTCTAACATCATCTCTGCAATAAATCCGAGTTTCTAAATGAAGCTGATTTGCGTCTTGTCTATTTATTCATTCATTCATTTTCCTGTTCTTGGGAAAAAAAACAGTTCTTCTAAGACCTGTACGGAAGCTATCATTTATGTTTAAAGGTTTTTAAAAATATATAAATGAATAAATAAAATCTTATGATTAAATCCAGGAAAGGTATCATAGACCCCTCAAGCACTAGGATTTACGGGAACACTTTAAACTTACAGCCGCAAGTCAATAATAAATGTTCTGTTGTTATTTTTTGTTATGATTTTTCTAGTCCTGATGATATATTTTTTTAAAGTCATAATGAATTCAAGTGAAACACCACAGATACAGCATTGGAGTTCACAGGAATTTGCAGCCGTTATTTTGACTAAATAACAGATGCTAATTCCATCTGAATTCTAGCGGAATAACCATTATTCCTGTGGTGTGCTGCTTGGGTTTATTATAGATCTGTGACCATTTTTAAAAGCAGGTTTTTTAAATAAAAAATACTTAGATAGCATGTGGCCAGGGCCACTGGGGGAGTTACATGTATTAGATAAGACCCCATAGAGTTGCAGTAAGACTGTGTATTGCATTGCACTTGGTACAGGCTAGTTCCAATGTAAGATTGTTATACACTGGCAAATAATAATCAAAAAGGATAAAAAGGACAGTCGTGGCTCCATAACCATTGATAAATACAGAGCTTGCATGTCTTCCTGGTAGATCACCATTTAAATAGCACTCAAAAGGAGACAAGTAAGTTCCAAGAGGGAGGTCCAATGTGTCTTACAGAACTCTCATTTTACTGAGGACTCCTACAGGTATGGAGGAAGTGTAGTATGTCAACAGTACTGCAATGTTTATTAAGGTGTAAGATTACCATATGACTCCATGTCCACGAGGACTGTTTAGAGCAGTTAAGGCTTTTCAATTCACATCGCCATGCATTCTGGTACGGTTTACCTTTCATGAATTATAGGGTTGAAAGAAACATCTGGCACTCTGCTGTGCACCACTGAAATAGTTATACAAGAACCAATTAGGGTTGTCATCTTTTCCACAGACCAAAACTCGGATACATTTCTCAGCCAGCCTAGCTCTATCAAAACTGCAGTATACTGTAATACAGTTTAACACAATACCACCAGATCTCGGTACGAATAAAAAATCATGCAGTATACACAGTATTGTTCTGCTGATATTTCTAGCAATCAAACCTGCAAGCCAGAAAAATAGTAGCTAGATAATGTTAAATTTGAGACTAATCTTACCTGAGGCAACTTTGCTGTGTAAAACTGAATAAAAATATTAACCCACATCTATGGTTAAACTTCTTCAAAGACAGATGTTAAAAAATAAATAAATAAACACATTGTCAGATTACTACTGGTAATAGTTGTACAAAGATGTGTCACTCATTTAACAACTGACATGAAACACAAACTCCAAACAGGATTATTATAGTACATATTTCGAGTTTTTTACCACAATGAACAAACTAACACCCCTGCATAGAAATAAAGCACTTTCTTACTGTGTGAAGGTTTGACGTCTGCTGGTGAGGATTAAGACTCTGTTTTGCTAAAGCAGGCTTCGCTGCCTATAAACACGTCCATACATTTCCATCATTCGAGGTGGCAGTTCTGTCTTTCTTGTCAACAAAGCCACTTCGTTTAACGTTGGCGGCGTTTTTGCTTTGCTGTGGAGAGTGACTCCTGGAGAAATAATTTAATATGTTGCCTTGTTTTCTTTCTTTTTTTTTTCTTTGGTGGGCGGTGAAATTGAGATTTTCGCTGCCTCGTCCCCAATATTATCGTCTTCTGAAGCGTTAATTTTTCCATTCTCCAATTATCCTAGTTCTCTGTATATTTCCCGCCTTAAAAGCAATCTGTGTCTCGCGCTGAAAAAAAAAAAACCGTTAGTTCAAAACAAAAGTAAAGCCTCCATAGGCAGTGTGTCCCTTATTTAATTTGGTGTATCCCTGTCAACTGACCAAAATCCTATATCTATATATATATATATATATATATATATATATATATATATATATATATCTATATATCTATATCTATATCTATATCTATATCTATATCTATATCTATATATATATATATCTATATATATCTATATATATATATATATATATATATCTATATATATATATATATATATATATATATATATATATATATATATATATATATATATATATATATATATATATATATATATATATATATATATATATATATATATATATGTGTGGAGTAGTGGTTAGGGCTCTGGACTCTTGACCGGAGGGTTGTGGGTTCAATCCCCAGTGAGGGACACTGCTGTTGTACCCTTGAGCAAGGTACTTTACCTAGATTGCTCCAGTAAAAAAAAACCAACTGTATAAATGGGTAATTGTATGTAAAATAATGTGATATCTTGTAACAATTGTAAGTCGCCCTGGATAAGGGCGTCTGCTAATAAATAAATTATATATATATATATATATATATATATATATATATATATATATATATATATATATATATATATATATATAGAGGGTCGTTAAGCATGCTTGGTTATATATAACAATTTAGTGCCCAGTCCAGTAATGTCTCTATGGTATACTCAGTGGTACTCGAAACCCGAGGATACTGAAATACTGCACCGCGTAATAAAAAGTACTTCTATTTGCTTGGTGCTTTAGTGAAATGCGTTTTGATTGGGTAGTCATCACTACAGTTAATATTTTGTTAATTTCTTTCTTGGTTTATGAACACTTTGTACGATTTAGTATGATTCCTTTGTGATCTCCGAATCTCCCTAAAGAAAGAACTCACTTGTCTAACTTTCAGTCTATCTAACTTTTCTTTCGTTTTGATACTTGCTGTATTGGTTAAATAAATCCATCGCTGATTGGTTGTTGAAGACTTTGGAGCTGTCACTCATGTGGCCATCAACCAATCGTTGTTTAAAAAAGACTTAAAATGGGCGTCTCTGATTAACATTACATCCTCGTTCATATATGAACGATTTCTAGCGGCGACGTAGGGGAATTGAACCTGAAAAAATATATATTTTTTTCCTTTAGGCTGTGGTAGACCACCAGAATTTTGACCGCAACGAAACATTGTGTCCTGTATAGTGCTTTTACCACCGCTGTGCACATGTTTCTGTCAAAAAGTGAGGGGCATGGCTGGCTCCCCTGATGTAAACACATCTAATAGAAAACTCAACCAGCACCTAGTCTCCTGCACCAGCAAGCCACCAACTCTGACCAGTATACACCCTCACTGGTCAGTGCTGGAATATCCTACGGGGAGTATGTCTCAGAGGGTTTATGAATATAAACGCTCTTTAGGAAACTGAGCTACAATCAATCTATAATTAAGCCGTATCCAACGTATATAACATGTTGTAATTTGTCAGGGTGGGTGGTGTGTTAAACTAGTTCTATTTAATCTAAATACATAACATGCTATTTGTTTGATCTTCCCTCAGTGGCTTAATAGGAAGAAAAAAAATCTTTAATATCTGTAACTTGCATGAATTCAACTGTCAGCAAACGACGCTGAGTAATACAGGCGTGTACAATTCTGTTACTCAACAGCAATTATGTGTCACGTTTTATAGGTCATCAATCAAATAATTAACGGAATAATACATCAGCAGAGGTGTTGGTTCAGTAAACTAATCAGAGGGTTGTAAGAAATATCTGGAACTCGCTGTACACTACTGGAATAGTTAGTCCTTGGGTGAAAACTCCTCACTAGAAGCCCTCAACCCCTCATACTAAAAACCCAGCTGTCTGATAATTCTATCTGTCTGCTATTGATTCGGAATAGCAGCGCAGTTGCAAAGGCTTGCCACATGGAGGTGCCATTGTACACAAATGTAGCGAACCAATTTTAAGCAGGACATGGTTGATATGCATTAGTACTTTCTGGTTGTGTTCTACAGTTGTGTGTCAGAACTCTGAACAGACCAGCGTTAGTTCTGATCCAGGACTGGCCCCTTATTAAAGGTTTATATATTAAAAGACAGCACCTGTAGAACTCCTCTTTTCCCTCTGGACACTTATCACTCTTCCTTAAATGCACTTTACTTGCTCTTATCTGCTCCCTATTTTACTGCATTTAATCCTGTACTTTAGAGTACTGTAAACTGTCAAGTGTCATTTAATCTGTCGTATTTTGTATTTAATTATATCCTGATGTAACTATCACTGACACTGTTATCTGCTCCATTATTGGGTCGTATTTTGTCATATGCTTGTACTTGCTAGAACCAAAGCCATTGTATTTTATCTTGCTCTTAATTGTATTAATACTTTTACTGTGATTCTTGAAATGTATTTCTGTTTATGACTAAGTCGCCCTGGATAAGGGCGTCTGCTAATAAATAAATAAATAAATAAATAAATAAATAAATAAATAAATAAATAATAATAAAAGCAGAGCAAAGTGTAATAAAGCTCTGTGAAAGTGTAGTAAAGCACAAACATTGTAAAACCCCATAGAGGCGCGGTAAAGCATGTCGAATCATTGTGAACTATGGTGAATGCACGTAGTGTCTGGTTCCACCCGAGATCTCAGTTACTTAATGGGTCTAATTATTTGATTAACTGGACAAATGTAACACTTCTCTGCAGGTCTCAATGTTTCAAAGATAGCGTACCTTGAATAAAGGCTTTATTAAATCATCCACTGTAAAAGACAATGGTAAAAATCAGAACTGTGTCCAATTGAATAAATAATGACATTAGTTAAGTTAATTGAGAGTTTAAGTTGGACTGGAGTTTGACACGCCTGCTGTTTAAAGTCCAATCATCCGAAAAGCACTGCTAAATAATTAACGTTTATAATTGACCTTTCTTGAGGTAGCTCTAGATAAGTGCTAATAGGCGTCAATGCAATACAATTCCTCTGTGTCTTCTTCTACTGCACTCATTGATGAGTTTCTAGTTTAATTATGGTACAGGGCATTGGAACATGTCCTTGCAAGGTATCTCATGATGACGTAATGGACTAAGTATGTTCAAAGTGCAGCATGAAAGGAGAGAGTGAGCGGTGCGTGGGTGTGGTTTTTCAACACGCATTACAAGCAGTGTTCTGTTTTGCCAATGGTTCTGCTTGGGCTTGCTCCATCTGATACCATCTTGGAAATACATTGCGGTAAACAGGGCACCATTGCTGCTAATGATGTGGTCTCCTGGTGTTTCTGCTGGTGATTATTCAATGTAACGCACCAGGGTTATTCAAACTTATCTGTAAGGTTTGGCTTTTATTCATACATGTGGCAGGATGAATTATTATTATTATTATTATTATTATTATTATTATTATTATTATTATTATTATGTGTATAGGGTGTCTTTCTAGCAGAAAAAGGGCTAAAACCTCTGCTAATCGAGATTCAACCAGGCAGGCGCCAGCCATGTGTGTATGGGGTCACTTTAAACATGTGAATACAGCAGGTCAGGCTAAATTGCTTAACTGATTGCCAATTTAGCCTGGCCTGGCCGTATTAAAGCACAGCCCTTTGTGCTAGCAGTCAGTTTTTGGACTGCAGAGAGAGGGCCGTGTGCTCTCCTGCTCTGTTACTGTGAGATATTTTGTTAGGAGCCTGCTTGGTAACGTTTGTTTTTGAATGGTTGAAAGTATAACAGAAATCCACAACCCTGTGCTTGAACCACGTCCTCCGACTCCCTGCTACCATTCTGTCTTTATCCAGCATGGTCAAACCTTCACAATGAGATTCATAGTGTTTACAGTCATTGTGGTTTCAGTGAAGACACTTGCCCAAACCTGTTCTCTCCTTGACTTTTTCAAAGTACACAGTAAAGTCCTGTTAGTTTTGAGTTACAGAATCTATACAGCTAAGACTTCTGAAGTGCATGTTGTGTAAATGGGTTCATATTTGTTAAAGGACTGAAACCCTGAAACTCAAACAACATCCCACACCTGGATTTGAAAAGCCCTGCAGCTTCACTATCAGCTGTCACACAAGCTCTCGTTAGAGAGATTTGTTGTAAATGTTTTCAGAGAGTGTGGAAATGCATTGAGAGGCTTGCCTCTCCTCCCACGCTTCACTTGAGAAGACACAAAGCTGGCTTTTGTTAAACCAAAGTTGCGTGTTCAGATGTGAGGAAGAAAGTTTCATTCACACATCCATCTGAAGTACACACTGATATGTAATACCCAATGTTGTAAAATGTCAAAGCAGATTACTCTATCAAGTTTCATTGCCCCCAGTCTCACAGCAGACCTACAGGACTGCACTTAGATACTCAGTACAAACAAAAGACATTTAATGCAAAGTTGATCCATTTGCATGATCATCTGGCAGTTTGCTGCTTGTGTGTATCTGCCATTGCAATGCTGTGCTTGTATTCTATATGTGTATTCTTTTCAAAGAGAATATGTACAGTATTGGATGCCATGTTCCGAGCGAGGTGAGAATGGAGCGTTTAGGCTAGTGCTCATTATTATTAAGGTGTAGGGTAATGACAGCGCTGGAGAGCTGAGAGTGGAGTGTGTTTATTGTTTTTTCATACACAGAAGATCCTGCAGGTGTCCTCACTGCTTCATCTCAACAGTCAGAGCTCACACCCTCACATGTGACAGCATTGCAATGGGAGGGACACTATTTAATTATACCGTGCAGCACCGTGACTGCAGTGGAGAGGGGAGACCACATTGCAAAAAAACAAATTTTAGACTTTTTAAACATCTCTGAAATGCATTCTTCATTAAGGTGTTTTGAGAATGTTGTCGCATTCCATCAGGGTAGATATGCAAGGAATGCAGAGTGTGGAGGTGTAGGTATCTGCCAAAAGTGATACTTTTTATTTTTTATGCAAGCAGCGTTTGTGCTGCATTTGTTTTCCTTTGTAAAATGTTTTTTTTTTTTGAGCTTTTAAAGATTGAGCTGCCAATTTGGACTTTTGATTTTAGATGACAATACCTTTCTAGACTACCGGGTTTAAACGAGCATAGAATCAATCATTTGCTTAGGTTTCATGTGTTCTTTTCTGCCCACCTTATCATGTTAAAACCATACTTTCCACAAAAATCCTTCTAGGGACTGAATTAACACTTGTTTGCATAATCTCTAATCAAAGAAACTACAAATCAGCTCTCCCACCTCAAGGGGACACTCCATTATAGTCAAGGTGATTCCTTTAGTCTATTTCATCTTTGATTTAACTGCATTCCTGGGTTCAATATAACTAGGTAGCAAAGTGAGTCAATGCACCAGCCTCCCACCATAAGTCCCATGGCTTTATGGGGGAAGCCCAGTTTATGGGAGTTCCACAGTTTGATACAGTAGATGTACTTGGCAATGCAAACCGTGTGCTGTTTGGATCCGGGTGATTTGGCACCTGGATGCATACACTTTACAATACAGGTACTGTGCTACTGTTAATCTTCAAGGCACAGAAACATTCTTCTACATTTCTGTGACAATGCCGTTCCTTCCATCAGTTTCATATATTAGCCCAATGCACCTGTGTTTGAATAAAAGGGACCTCACAGCAAATGCAAGACGGGAAGCTGAAATGTTTATAATATGGTTTGCCATGCACCAATTTGCACAGTTATGCGGTATTACTGTAGCTACACAGTATATATATATATATATATATATATATATATATATATATATATATATATATATATATATACGTATATATTATTTCCCCAGTTGGTCAACACTTACTTTTTTTTAGCCATTGATGATTTAGATACCCAGAAAACCTGCAGGATTGTGGCTCTTTGTGAGCAGGTTTGGCCACCCCTGGTCTAGTTGGCTGTGATCAGATCAGGTGATCTGCACCACGAGAAGGGATTACAGCAGCTACCAGGATACAACAGTATGCCTGATCTGCTGTATTAATACAGTATTTATCTATTCGTCACAATGGAAAGAGAACCAGGGATAGGATCATTCGTGCTAACAGAAGACCATGGGTTTTAAAAACTTTCTTCAATTTTTAAAGTGCATAGCTGTGTGCTTCAGGGCAGGTATTGGTATAAGGAATGAGCCAATCTAGATCACTACCTCATAGACAAAGTATACAGAGGTGCTGTTTCATTAAGCAGTATTGTGAACGATGCATTTCCACTCAATATGTACTTACTGCACTACTACTACTAGCTAGCACTGCGACAATGTTACTGCATCCAAAATTAAGTGATACTGCAGGACCAAGTGGCGCAGTCAGCTACTTCACTGCCTACCTGATTGCACATGAGCGCCCCCACCCCCTTGACATGAGGTTCAAGGGGGTTGGGGGCGTTCAGGTCAGGATTGAGGTAAGCACTAACTGCATGCTCTCTTTCACTCTCTGTGTCTGCGTGCAAAGCTATGAAGGCAATCTCACCGTGCCTGACTGTAGCCCAGAGGTGTCCATAGGCACTTCCACTCCTGGTCTTTGTTCCAGACCTGTTCTAAATTGTTTAACTGAATCGCCATCTAGACCATGAAGTAGTTGATTATATCATTTGACCTGTACCTGGAGTGGAATAGTGCCCCCCCCTCCCCCCCCCCCACCCAGGACCGTGATTGGACATGCCTGATGTAGCAGTGCCATGAAATCCATAAACCAATAAACAAGACAATTTATGCCTGCTTCGCCATTAAAGATTATAACATTAAAGAAATCCTCTGGCAGTACACTGTTTGCAGTGAACAGCCGATTGGCTGTCGTGACTATGCTCAATGCTGTGCTGTCTGTCCCCATTTACTGTCACTGTCACCTGCAGGTGAGAGTGGGTGCGGTCAGACAGGTAATTCCAGATTCAAGGCTCTGCACAGCCACACCCCGGCAGGTATTCAGACAGGGGATTGTGACACTGGCTTGGTGGCCGTGCCTCCTACTTCCCCTTGTGCTAGGGGAATAAAAGAGAGTGTCTCCGAGCTGGCAGACTACAAGGTCAGCAAAGCTATCCAGCACTGTTTCTTCTGCTCTTGTACCTACAAAGCCAAACCAAGCCATGTCTCTGTTGGGAAGCAAGCGAATTAGCATCAGCACCAGCAGCCTGAACAACAGGTCATCTCGGTCTGGGGGCAGCAGCATGAGCCAGAGCGGCCTCTACAGCAGTGGGCAGATTAGAATGAGCAATGGCTACAGCTCCTACAGCTCCATGGGAGGAAGCATGGGTGGAGGAATGCGTCTCCCCAGCATCCCCATCTCCGCAGTGACCTACAACAACAGCCTGCTGGCCCCCCTCAACCTGGAGATCGACCCCAACATCCAGGTGATCCGCTCCCAGGAGAAGGAGCAGATCAAGGGCCTCAACAACCGCTTCGCCTCCTTCATCGACAAGGTGAGCCTGCCTCAGCCTTTCCTGTACTTGTGAACTAGATGACACAGAGCCAGATTCTCAAAACTGTTTAGACTAAATCGCCATTAGCACAATAGAAAAGAAAAAAAAAAAACACCAATCAAAAACGAAAAAGAAACCACTTAATACTCCATTCGAGCCCCTGAATTAAAAGACTTCGCTTGTTTATTTCTGCTTTGGCAACCTGATTGGCTGCGTTTCTCCTCTCTGAATTTTGTTTTTGTTAATGGCGAATTGGAGTAAACAACTCATGGTGTGTTTGCTGAAAGCATTGTATAATAACGGAGAGATTGTCTTTACCTCAGTCGGTTGCCCCTGCATGTATGTGAATCCGAGACAGAGAGTTAAGGAAAGTTCTTTGTCAGCACAGTTGAGTTTCAGGGTGTGTTCAGTTTGTTTCTAGGTAAAGGTACATTTCTTTGACTAGCTCCCCTAGTCTCTGTTAGTCTCGGTGTATAGTAAAGTATCTACTAGTGGTACTGAAACAGTATGTTGTGCAAATCCAAGGTGGGGTATAGAGTACTCTGCATAATTATTTTATTGTGCAGCTACCACTTCAGGTAAATTGCTTTATTTACACCTATATAGGAACATTTTCACACAGGGCTCTAATGCAAAGTTACATATTGGCACTGAAATATGGGAGTTGTCTAGTCACGGTGTAACTTCAGATTAAATAAAAGTTAATGATTCATGTAATTTCATACCCATCAAAATGAATGAATGAAAGAAAGAAAGAGAGAAAAAAAGAAAGAAGGAAAGAAAGAAGGAACACCCTTGCTTTGGGCTCCTCGTAGAAGTTTTTTTTCTAGATCAGATTCCAGGTCCAGTTACTAATTACACATATAACAATACGGTGCTGTCTGCATGCTTCAGGTCATACACTGTGTGTCACAGAGTTTTATACGTCAAGGATAATGGTACACAGGAATTGCAACTAATATTATTTGTCAGTCAAAAGTTTGTCGAGGGCTAATACAAATTTCCAAGACAGTTAATTACACTGTACTTTCTTTCCAATTCCTGAACTCCCCAGCAATGGAGTCAGGCAGTGATAGAGTTAACACAGTCGCCCATTAGTGTTTATGAAACACAACTGCCTCAAAACACACAGCCATGTCCTGTGTTTGCATGATGCAAATCTCGGATCTCATTAAAATGTGGTATAGCAGGGCGCAGCAGTGTTTGTACTTATCTTAAACAAGGCTGAGGAACAGGGCAAGCCTGTTTCTGATAGCAGGCTTGCAGACCCAAAATAAAACTCTATGTAAAACGTTTTTGATTAGCAAAGATGCAGAAATGCCCCCTAAGTTGGTGTTTTGGGCGTTTTTTTTTTTTTTTTTTTTTACTGCTGTAAGTTCATACTTCACATCACTATAGAGCAATCAGCACTTTCACTGTGATTTGACATACTTCCCTTGAGCCAGGCTGGTATTTCTATATGATAAAACACTACAGTATACTACTGGCGACAACACTGTAGCATGCATGCATTGCTACTTTATAGCATTTCCCCAGTCCAATATGAGCAGCATTTTGTCCCATGGCTAAGGATTTCAACACATCGGTTCAAGGATCCATAATAAAACATTCATGGTACATGTCAGAAATGTGCATCAGATTATTCATTATAGAGGCTAAAGTGTAACTAACATGAAACGAAGGAATTAAATCACTTAATGGCATGCTGCTTTTGCAGTGCTTGATATTGTAACATCCCATGTTAATAATCATGAAAGCATTCCTTTACTGAGCATGGTTTGGTCTGACTTGACTTGCTCCCCCTTGCTTCGTTTCTAGGTCCGTTTTCTGGAGCAGCAGAACAAGATGCTGGAGACCAAGTGGAACCTGCTGCAGGGGCAGACCACCACCAAGTCCAACATCAACGCCATGTTCGAGGCGTACATCGCCAACCTGCGCAGGCAGCTCGACGCCATCAACAACGACAAGAGCAAGCTGGACAGTGAGCTGAGGAACATGCAGGGGGCCGTGGAGGACTTCAAGGGCAAGTGAGTCTGCAAACACTCACCAAAATAAAACACACAATCAAATAAAGGACATAGCGAGAATGCATGGGTCTAAACATTCATAAAAACCCACCGTGCAAAAAAATAGCATTGTTTTGATTGGCCCCCGAGTGTGAAAGTTAGAGAAAGCTCAACTGTTCAGTTGAAGTTCTGGGGTGGTCTTCAAGAACTGTTGAGTCTGCAAAGCTGCTGACAGCCAGTGGTCTTGTGTGTCACATTCACTGATCAGGCAGCTGGGCAACATAACCTGGAAACACTGACCCTAACCAGTGACACTGCATGACAGTTTGAGTCGTTCCAGTGTTTTTATCCATAACTTTCAATCTCTCAATCATATGATATTGCAGTAGTACTGAAAAAGAAACGGAATGGCAAAATTAAGAGAAATATTTCGATCCAAAGTTATTAAGTTTCGATGTATCTAATTTAATTATCAAGCGATGCACTACTCCCTGTACTTTTGCTGTTGTTTGTAGGTATGAAGATGAAATCAACAGACGCACCGGTCTGGAAAACGACTTTGTCGTCCTGAAGAAGGTAAGTCTGTTTGTAATGTATCCCGCATTTGAAACATCAGTTTAACACAGTCTTACAGTGCTAAATCCAGACCTATCAACATGTCTCCAAACCCCCAATGCATCCAATAGCCTTTTATAGTTTTAACCTTAAAGAAGGTCAGTCCTCAGCACTTACCTAAATTACCAATAAAATGATCAATATACATCCTGCACCTTTGCATGTATTCCTTCTGTCTAACTGATTTTAAACAGAAGAAAGTTTGAGTCACAGCAAATTCAATTCAGAATCATTCAAAGTCTTGTTCTGCTGGAAAGCCAGAATACAAAACCATAATAGTAATCTCTTTATCTGAGAAAGCCCGTGGCAAGACACTAAGGCTTTGTAAGAAGAATATGTATTTCATGTGGGGTTCCACTGTGTGGGTGTGGTGTGTACAATGAATTTAATCATTGTTTTAATAGTTTGACTAGTAGATTGATTACAGCTAGTACAGATAGTGTTACCTGCCCACAGGTTTGATGAGCGTGCAACCAACGCGCTAGAAAAGTAATATCCATAGGGTTCTACACAATACCTATCAGCTGCCAAGTACCATTGACTTTCAACATGATTTGTGAAAGGCTCTTTTAAAACTGAGCCTTCTCATTCATTAAAGTTGTGATGTGATGATACTGTTTAGAGCCATCACCCTTATGAAGGAGAACGTGACACCAGTTCTTGTCTGCTGTGTTTTTTAGGATGTCGATGGTGCCTTCCTGGTTAAGGCTGATCTGGAGGACAAGGTTGGCGCCCTGAGCGACGAGATCAACTTCCTGAGGAGCATTTACGAGGAGGTAAAGCGTCTGCGTTCAAAACGCTCTGTTAGAATTTGAAGGTAAAAATATAAGAAGCTAAGTCTAGCAGACCAGGTGTACTGAAGCAGGCACTAGCCGAAGCTTTTTATTCACTTGACTTGGCTTCTTATGTTTTTACCAGCGAGGTAAGGCGCATCACAAGAGCTTGATGTGGTGTCCTTGTAATGAAGGGCGTTCTTTCAGTTTTGAAGACCTTTGCTGAGCATTGACCCGGCTTTATTCCCCTATTTTATTTTAAAACCAGGAACTCCGCGAGATGCAGAGCCAGATCAAAGACACCTCCGTCGTCGTGCAGATGGACAACACTCGTCACCTGGACATGGACTCCATCGTGGCCGAGGTCAAGGCTCAGTATGAGGACATTGCTGCCAAGAGCCGCGAGGAGGCAGAGTCCTGGTACAAGGTCAAGGTAAGGGGAGACATCTTTCAATTCACACGATTCCCTCGAGAAAAAAATAGAAGCCTCTTTTAGCACGATGTATTTTATTAAATATATATAGAGTAAAAAGATTATTATGTTCTGCATAGCTGACCGTGATACTGATGTGATACATTCTGAAATGTATTTGTATCATATAGTTTGTATCAGAGAGTTGTTGTAAGATGGAAATGACATCACATTAAGCTATACGGTTTAATTATTAGTAGTATTATTAGTATTATTAGCAGTATTATTATACTACAGCTGTGGCCAAAAGTTTTACATCACCTAGAATTTTAGGTTTTGTTTTCTTTGGTTTTTTACAGTACAGTGAGATGTCCTCCCAGGCTGGCAAATATAGTGATGAGCTACGTAATACCAAAGGTGATATCGCTGAGCTGAAGCGCATGATCCAGAGACTTGAGAGTGAGATCTCGTCCATCAAGGGACAGGTAAGATAATATACCTGTCCGTCACGTGTAAATAGTCTAATGTGAAATATCCGATTAGGAGTTAGAAAGCTAAACAAGCAAAAAAAAAATAATCAAATTGAATCTTAGTACATTGTGGCAATCGTTGTTTTTTAAAGAAACCTCTTGGAATCCCTGGCCTTACCAAAGGAAATCTCACCTCAGTAACTGAAGAAAGCTCTCCCTCTTTATTTCTTTCTCTCTCTCTTAGCGTGCCACCCTGGAGGCTCAGATCGCTGAGGCAGAGGAGCGCGGGGAGCTGGCAGTGAAAGACGCCAAGCTCCGTATTGGAGATCTGGAGGCCGCTCTCCAGAAAGCCAAGCAGGACATGGCCCGCCAGGTCCGGGAGTACCAGGAGCTGATGAGCGTCAAGCTGGCCCTGGATATCGAGATCGCCACCTACAGGAAGCTCCTGGAAGGAGAGGAGGACAGGTATGCCTTAAGTGGAAACCTTATATATTTATTTATTTTGTTATTCAGTTAAAACAGGTATTTGAAGTGACTAACTTCTCACTTTTCATGTTGCAGGATTAGCAACCACTCAGTTGTCAGTGTCCACGCCGCACCATCCTACAGTAAGTATACCAGCTATCTCCACATCTTCTATCAAGTTCAGGATTGTAAAAGGAGCAAGACACACTTAAGAGTCCCAAACCTTACAGCTGTGTAGATGCATTGCTAGGATTTTCGTAACCCACTCCAAAAGATGCCATGTATAATTCTTCATACATCCTCTTTATATGGCATTATTGAGCAGGATGCGATTTTAATCCGTGGGTACCGTTTCTTACCTTGATTAAAAAAGGTCATGTTTTTTTGTTTGATTTGAAGTCATTGTACTGTATGGACTCCCAACTAGCTCGCTGATAACCAACCTGTTTCCCCCCTCTATCCATAGGCCAGTCCAGCAGCAAAGGTATGCATGCCGGTGGCTACTCCACCAGTGGTGGGTACAGCTCCTCTTCCTCTGGGTATAGCACAGCTCAGACCACCAGGAACGTGGCCGCTAAGAACGTGGTGATCAAGATGACCGAGACCAGCGACAACCGATTCCGCAAGTAAATCGGAGAAGAACCACAGGCATCAAAACAACAAAATCTCCGCTGTCGTTACGTGACGCCTCACTATTGCCAGCTTACAGCTACCCGTAGAGACCTGTTCGTTCCCATTTTTTAGAGAAAATATATGTGGCATGTAATAAAGGGAATGAGCTTCAATCAATGATTATTGCTCTTCGGGAACGATTATCGGATCCAAACAAATGCTGACCGACGCTTGTCCCCTTTATTGCATGAATATTGTCTATCCAAATGTAATTTTTCTGAGACAAAAAGGGGGAATTGAGTTGAGAACCCAATGGACCAACAAGTGCCCTCTGGTTAGCTAAGCCGTCAATAGCAGGGCGTCACTCTTGGTGTATTCCCTGGATTTCGGTTGTTCTTTGGTTTATGTTTTTATTGTAACCTAACAAATACTGTCCCCTCGACTGCTTGAAAGCTCTTCTTTTATGAATTCAACTCCTTTCTGTAGAATCCAATGCCGCTGGGAAATTGGGGGTGTTCATTAATGTGGTCTTAACAGAACCTCCAAGTTCCTAAACGGGGCCCAGCTTGTAACCAAAAATAAAATCAACCACCAAGTTGGGGGCTTGCTTCTCTTGTCCGAGCAGTCTAAATCCCACCAGAATTCCCATCCCTGGTGATACCGTACTAAACTTCTTCCTTTGTATTCCCATTAGTGCTTGCCACAGTAACTGTCTTCAGAAAAGTGATAGAAGGTATGCATTCAATAAAAACACACACATATATATACAGCTACCGTATTATTTTACTGTTTTATACCAACATTAAATCCAGAGGCGCAGGATATATGTGTGTTTCAGTATTTAACACAGGTGTTACATGTTATACTGTACAATGCTTCCTATGTCTGAAAGTTTGATTGAACAGTGCCATAGATCAGCACATTCGAGGTAATGCAAGCAGCCACATCAAAGGTGGTTACTGTTGATCAGGCCGAACTAGGCTGCCTTACTGCTTTTAAATCTGTACTACGTACTAATGAAATAAATGACTTTGAAAAAAAAACAACGTAAGACTTGTGTGTGGTTTCTCTTGTAACAGAATGTAAAGGTGTTTCGTTCATCATGTCTCTTTGTCCACCTTACTTACTCGTACACCTGCACAGATCTACACTGCAATGTATTTCCTAGGAGCATGTTTGACTGCTACAGGGTTCCAAAGTTTAGCAGAGCTAGTTCAACGGTTTGCTTTTCAATTATTTGCTGCAGGCGCACAACAGTCTTTAATGCTGTCAACTAATTAGGCAACTATCCACAGCAAGCAAACAAGAAATGGATGTCAAATCCATCTGAGAGACCAGTTAATAAGGTCAGCTCTTTCTGCTACTGTAGGAAGATCGATTGGGTTAACTGGTGCCATCAGCATAGTTTACAGCAATGAGATGAATTCTCTTGAACCAGCGCCACCGTCTCCGACTAGTGGAGACCAGAGCTGTCAATGCTTGAACCCACGCAACTCCCCAATCACTTTAACGGAATTTTCAGTCGTTTCAGAGCTTAGGTGTTCTAGAACGCTAGGATATTTTCAGTTCTGACCGCGTCTTAAAGTTGAATTACCAAAGGGCAATCAAAAGACGTCAGCTGCTAGAGTTGGTATTAGATCTAGTGTTTAGACAGTAGTAAATGGACAGTGCCACAGTATTGCACTTCATGTTTGGAGGCAACACAAGTAATACAAATAATATTATTATTATTATTATTATTATTATTATTATTATTATTAACCCAACTGGAGGGAACCCACGTGGTTTTACAGCACAAATAAAGTATCTTCAAGTCCTCTTCAAGTCTTCTTCAGTGGCCCCATTGTTCACTGAGCTCCATTCTCATACCACAGCTCTGTTGTATCAATGTCCTGGTCCCAGCCCTCACCCACCAGCAGCAGCCTATCAGACAAGGCCATGTGGTGAAACAGGGCAGCCCCAGGGTAAGGCAGAAACACATATACTATTTGTGTTTGTTTTTCCTGATCCAGGTGAGGTAACCGTGGAGACCCCAGAAGGCAAAACACCACTTACTCGGCTGGGAGGCAGGTCAGCTTTTTTCATAGAGGTTTCACACAGCGCCTGTGACCTACAATGCTGCATGAAAACCATTAAAGATAATGAAACTGACAAAAAAGCCAAAACTATTTTTTAAGTGGCTAATCAAACCGGTACATCCAAATGATTTCCATGCAACCACAACACATTCTTTAGAAGTACATAGACCTGTATAACTGACAACACACACTAGACAAAACAAAGCCACTTGCTTTCAATTCAATGCTGAGGAGGGTGTTCCCACCACACAACACCCCAGTATTTCAGCGGGGAAAGGCTTTCATGAAAACCACCATGAAACAAAGGTATGCTATGCTAATGGCATTGTGGGCAGCCTGTTGACAACCGTTTGACAGGGTGAAAAAGAAACAAGTTATGCAATAAAACTTAATTGCTTTAAGATTTTCCATGTAAAAACCTTGATGAAGTTCACCGCAGTAAACTACACTTTTCCCATCGTTTACCCTGGCATGCCTTGTTTATTAATATGCTTTACCAGACCTCGCTATTCTTTACAAGGCTTAGCTATGCTTTACCATGCTTTCACTGTGATTTATTACACTTTGCTATGCTTCTGCTATGGGGAACTTTTATAAGGGTTCTCTTTTCAAAAGAGAAATAATATGTTATTTTAATACCCCTATTAATGTTACAAATTCGGGGTCTCTTTTAATATTAAAACAAAAAAGCCTTAAAAGTCTGCTTTGTGAACAGCATTCTGCACAGATATCCAGATTCATATGCTGAGACAGTCAGAGAGAGAGAGAGACACAGAGAGAGAGAGAGAGAGAGAGAGAGAGAGAGAGAGAGAGAGAGAGAGACACAGAGAGAGAGAGAGAGAGAGAGAGAGAGAGAGAGAGAGAGAGAGAGAGAGAGAGAGAGAGAGAGAGAGAGCTATAAAAGTCCAGAGGTTCGTTTAACAGGACCACACCTCCCAGCTCAAACCAGTTTGGGAGACTGGGTGTGGAGCCCATTGAACCAGCAAACCCAGGACTGATTCTGTGATTTTCCACAGCACATCATTTTATTGCAAGGGCATTTAATCAATAATGTATCAAAGGTGTGGCTACAGTACTCTGAGTAGTGTAGGCGTGCTGCACATTTGATACGCCAATAACTGCAACTCTCACGGTAAACCACAGGGACTTATTGTGACACATGATGCTTCACAGTTGTGCAAAGGGAGCCAGCTGGAATGTGAAGACAATGGGGAAGTGACCACACCTCAAAGATACACTAATTAGCCTTGACAGCCCATAGACAGGTGTCTTGTGCTAGAGCAAACTGAACACAGTCTACTGGGGTTTTTCCATGCTATTTAAAAAAAACTTTACCGGCAAGAGTGACAAGTATATAATGCCACTTATATAGTACTAATAATACTACACAGTATTCAATTAGTCCTTTATTGAACCAGGTAAGTCAGTTTAGAAACGATTTTCAATAATCTGGCCAAGAGGCTCAAAAAACCGTTCTGGCTTTAACAAAACTATACAACAGATTCAAGGCAGTATCGAGCAACGCAAAGCAATATTACAGTACAACAGGAGGTATGTAATCGGTCTGTAGTAATGTAGCAATCACAAGTACCTGCCAGCACCAAGGCCAGGTTATAGATAACTAGATCAGAGTATTCCAGACACCAGCAGACGAGAATTGGAAAGAGTGTCTGCCCAGCCCTTATAAAAGTCTCCCACGCTATTTTTGCACAGTGCTTTAGCAGTTTGACCATGCTTCTCCTGTTGTTAGACTGTGCATTCACCAAAGCTTAGCCCGGTTTGCCATTAACATTAGCATACCATACCTCGCTATTCTTTGCAATGCTTACCTGTGCTTTACCATGCTTTCAATAAGCTGTTACTATGGGAAACTTTTATAAGGGAAACTTGGGGCAATAGTCACAAAGCATCTACTACCTTGTTAAATTAACACCTGTTATGAGCTAAAAAAAAAAAAAAGTGTAGACTGTTCAGAAAAGCCTTTGTATAGAACTTAAAACATGCATCCGCATATTATACTTAGTCATATAATATAAGCATTGAGAATATTTTATTACTAAAAGCCAAAAGCAAAATACATTGTAGAATCTTCACTAAAGCTTTCAAATGCAACTGGAAACAGGCAGGTGCTTATAATATAATATAATATAATATAATATAATATAATATAAATGCCGTCACTTCAGAGATGTTTGAAAAGTGCTTGTCCACTTTTGGACTAAATGAATGAACCGATGTGTCCTCAATGTTTTTTGCAAAGTAATTGCATGGTTATCTAATCCACCGGATGCTAATCTTAAATGCTGTAAATACTAAAACTATTAATAACCCAAGATCGGGCAAAAAGATAGAAATTCAAGGCATCATTAATTGTAATATCACAGGAGTAGTTTACATGTTAACCTGTCCATGCAGACTGGTTTACACGGGTCAAACGAATAGAGCCTTCAAAAATAAGGGTCTCTGAACATAAAGAAGCAATTAGGGCACCCAGATCAAAAATATGCAATAGCCAAACACTTTAAGAAAAGCCGGTCACGGATCATCTCCACATTCATTAGGAATTGTGGGGGTGGAAAAAGTGACTCTACCAGCTCGAGGTGGGAATTGGATACTTTTGTTACTACGGAGAGAAGCATACTGGATATTTGCCCTTCAAACATTAAAACCAATTGGTCTCAATGAAGGAGTCAATTTGTGTCCTTCAACTTGAAATCTCTGATTTAAGTCAGAGATGTCGATTACATTATGTTGAAGTGTTTTCAATGCTGATAGTTTCTATTGTATGGATCTGTGGTAATATGTAATTATCGGGACAATATCATTTAGATAATTGTGTCAGTCGCATTGTTAAGTTATCTACAATGTTGCCCTTGCTCTTATTGTATTACTTGTACTGTAATACTTGAAATGTATTTGCTTACGATTGTAAGTCGCCCTGGATAAGGGCGTCTGCTAAGAAATAAATAATAATAATAATAATAATAATAATAATAATAATAATGTTTAATAACAATATTTCATAATTAATTTATACTATCATTTATAGATTTGTGGTATATGAGTGTTGACTTTATGTGATTTTAATTTTAATTGTGTGTGTTTAAATATGAAGTCATGATCGAATTTGAACATGTCAATTGCACTATGCTGAATCAATTATAATATTTAATTAAAGAATTACACTTTAATTTATGTGGCAGATTGCTGCTGAATATATATTAAATGTTAGTGAACCATGATAATTGCATGCTGTGGATTAAACTATAATATTTAATAACATATGTAGCAGATTGTTGCTAAGTGTATGGAATGTGAAATGAATGCATTGATTGCTATATCATTATTTCTAATAATCGGATAATGGTGTTAATGATAAGGATTGCAGGGTGTATTTAATAGAGCTAATGAGTTGTGTTTTCAATATACTCTGATGAAGACAACATGTCGAAACAAGGAAGCATACCTGTTTTGTTTTTAATGAATAAAGTATGAATAATTGAGAGCCATATTTGGAATATAGAACTTTGATTTAGTTGCTGTCTTTTCTCTTCGGTGGTGGCAACATCTATGAAGTGTTTTATATTATTATTTATTTCTTAGCAGGCACTCTTATCCAGGGTGACTTACAATTGTTACAAGACATCACATTATTACAATTACGTTATTTATTTTACACATTATTTTTACATACAATTACCCGTTTATACAGTTGGGTTTTTATAGGAGCAATCTTGATGAAGTTCCTTGCTCAAGGGTACAGCAGCAGTGTCCCCCACCTGGGATTGAACCCACGACCCTCCGGTCAAGAGTCCAGAGCCCTAACCACTACTCCACACTGCTGCATATATACAGTACGCCCTCGCTATAACGAACCTGCTGGGGTCCAAGCCTTTTGTTCTTTATATCAAGGGGTTCGTTATAGCGAAAGGACAATCACAATTAACGATACACTGCTGGAGTAAGTTAATGAGATGAGATTGTGAATAGAAACAGAATTTCATGTCCCCCTTCGTTTCATGTATGCAGTATTCTGCCTTTGCTTTATCCAATTTGTTAAAGAATTTAAACGCAGTACAAAAAGCAAAAATCCAGAATTGATGCTGAACTTCTATTCAAAATCAATCTGACATGAATCGTTTCAAACATGAAAGGTTCATCAGATCCTCAAGTTTTTTTTTGTTTTTTTCTTTAATCAGTTTTGCTTTGCCGCATGGTTGATGAACAAGCCAAAACACAGAGTGCTTTTTTTAAAAAAAAAAAATGCTGTCCATGTGTGATGAATGTTGCAGAGGCCTGTTTGTGAGGTGTGTACGGAATAATGTAGCCAGGTCTCATTCCTGTTTCTCCAAACAGCATTTGCCAGTTGGACACGACCCAGTTTATTCTTATATAAAAAAAAGCAAATACACAACCGTACTTAAAAAACTGTGAACGTCCACTAATATTTTAAGCAATGTCTTTCTACTAAATGACATTATATAACATTCCTCCCCACATCTGCGAAATAGTTAACATTCTGATGGCATTTATTTTGTTCTTTTTTAATAATTTAAATTAATAACGCCGTTGCTGTTTCAAATGACTCATTTGCATTAAAATGAAGCGATGCCTTGAATATGAAATATGACGCTGAACTGCTTTCTCGTAATGTTAAGGGTTACATTGACAAAAATGAATTCTAACTTTATTAGTAGCGCAGTATTAGTACTGTAGTGGAAGTTGAAGACTGGAGCTTGAAAAAAAACATGGTGCCACAAAACTGTTACAAAGTAGAGCTTTAATTTAGACCTAGGAGTCCTGCAGGCCTGCCCTCACTGAGTGTTGTAAGAGGGTAGCCAGTAAATAAACTAAAAGCAGTAAAGGTGCCATTCCCAGGTGCATGCTGGGCTGCGTTCCCATGCTTATGTACTTGTTTCCACTAACAGTGAGACTGGTTGAAACCAGTACTGTGGAGTGAAAACAGACAGCTAAGAGGGCTGTTGTCGGTCAAGCTGTTTCATTTTTCAGAATTATTTAGAACTCTGAACTTCATGGCTATGAGAAGTTGCCTGCCAAGACTAGAAAGTATAGCGTACAGTAGACAGGAAACTTAACCTGGTGCAATTATACACTTACACAGGAATCTGTTAAAGCGTCTGTCACAACCAGAGACCAGCAAAGAAATCCAGACACTACGCAGCTCCACCTGCTGGTTTAAAGCGCTACTGCAGTTGATGATCCAATAATCAAAGCACGATTATTATTATTTTGTGGTTGTTAAGTATAGATGTGTAAATACCGTAGTAAAAAAAAACAAAACCGTAATTATAAGTTATTATTTATTTGGCAGACGCCTTTATCCAAGAATTCAAAACTTAATAAATACATATTCTGTATTCATAATCACTGTTTTCATATCCTATCCATTATAAGGACAGATGGTAGGAGACAGAGAGTGGTGAGTGTACAGAATGGGTTGCCTTGCCACACTGTTGAGGCTGAATCATTGGGATCCTTTTGAGACCCGACTTGACAAAGCTCTGAGATCAATCTTGATGCTTATCTAGGTCATTAGGGCTGGTTGACCCCTAACTGTCTGGCAACCATGGGTTCCCGCAGGCAGGGGCTACTCACAAGCAGAGGTCAGACGCGAACCCGGGACCTCACGCTTTGAAGCATAGCGCCGATACCGCTGTACAAAAGGGCCGGGCTCCCTTACAGGCGCAGATATAGGACTTATGTCTTCATGTTTAGATTGCGTCACCTACCAGTCCTGACCCCTACGCCCGTGCACGCTACAATATGACGGCACTACTCCATCTAGTGGCATTGTGTAAAAACTGCAGCTCAAACATTGACCAAAAATTCACTGCTGGAAATTCCAAGATGGCTGCCATTTATAGGCATCGATGGACTAGCTAGCAGGTTTCCTTTCACCCCGTTAAAAGAACCGATAATCAAGGCTTTAAAATCCACTTCTTAATAAGCGTTAGCACCAGAAACATTATGACTGCTGCACATGTATTTGTGCTTTGATTTATTAGGGATATGCTGTACAGCTGGGAAGACATCGAGAGAGACTTCTAGTCACTGTCATTGCGTTTATAAAGTTTATTTTAGTATTTCTAAATGTCCAAAACCACTCTTTTCCGAGCGTCTAAACACAGCAACAACTACTAGAAAATAATAGTTAATAATAATGTCTTGCCCAATCTTGTTTCAGATAATCTTGGTAAGATATGATGTTTGTGTTTTACTGGGGGGCTAGTACACCTTCCATCAATAGAGATACATATCTGTTTTCATTTGAAACTGTCTGCGCATCTTCAAATCTCGTGCATTTTCAAGGGTACTTCGAAGTTCGATACAATCTGCAGAAGAATGCCCTTATTCTTTTCAGATGCACTGCCATGTATCTGTATACTGAAATCTCTAGTCGGCACAGACCAAGCATAATGAATGTGAGATGATCATTCTTTGATAGGGTTGTGTGGAAGTGGATCATAAGAGCAGCAAATCTCTAGAGCAGAAGGAATCTACAGAGGCACTGCAGTGTCTATTACAAACACATGAGGGTAGCTTTCCAGTGGCTCGCGTTTAAAGCATTTGAATAAATGGAAGATACTGATAAAGACGTCACAGAATTTGACTAGTGTATTATACTGTACGATTGCTTAATGGCTGAATGTGGTTTCTGTCTGTGGGCTCTGCCTGTAGGGAGTGGTAGCTGGTCTGCAGGCTGATCAGACGATAGGGACGTGAATGCTTTTGGCATCCTGTCTGTTGTTTTTGGCTCAACTGCTCTTTGTTTATTTGAGTTATTGCTGGGGGCACGGCAATGAGTTTTCATTCATCAAAAGTACTTAAAAATATAACTACAAATAATTAAAGCAGTTCATGGATTGGATTTACACCGACATTTTGTAATTCCCATGCTTTTCCCACGGTTGCTCTGTGCATTTACCATAGTTTACCATGTGTTTTTAAAATATGCTTTACCATAATTTTCTGTGCTTTGCAATGCTTATCTGTGCTTTACCATGCTTTAACTGGCGGGCCATGTCCTGCTTGGCTTTCTGGAGAGCGGCCTCCAGATCTGCAATACGGGCCTTGGCGTCTTTCACTGCCAGCTCCCCGCGCTCCTCTGCCTCAGCGATCTGAGCCTCCAGGTTACCACGCTGTTGAGGAAACAGGATCATTAAAGTTTATTCATGGTAATTTGTTACTCTAAAATATATATGATTTTCCATTGACCCAGCACTCGCTAGCTCTTACCTGGGCTTTGAGGTTCTCAATCTCACTGTTGAATCTTGAGATGGTCCTTGTGACATCAGCGATCTCAGCCTTGGAGTTGCAGAGGTCGTCAAACTATTGGCCAGCTGAGGTAATGAGCTCGATGAACTGTTTGGAGAGAGACGGGAGCAAGTCAGAGGGGCAGGAAGAAACCAAGCAGAAAATACTAATATTCAAACCAATAAGATAAGTACATGGCAAAGATTGCAGGCATTGTCCATCTCCACGACAATAGAGACGTTCTTGAACTGATTCTGCAGCTCGCTGAGCTCCTGAAAAGAAAGAAAGTCTGTAGAGAGTGGGACGTTCTACTGGAGCCATTGCTGTTTGTGATGAGGTTTTGTTCATGAGGGAGGGAGGACTTGTAAAAAGACTGGAATCTAAACTTAAGCTGCGGAGATGGGTTTCCCAGCTCTAGGATATATCAGCTCCAGCTGGGGTTCGGGGTAGGCCTGGGTTAGGGTTGCACATGGTTAGGGACTGTCTCTATCTGAGTGTGTGGCAGAAGCGATCCTGCACCTCTCTGTAAACGCAAGAATTCCAGCTCATCCGCCAGCCCCTGCAGCTTGTCATCCGGTTCCAAATTGAAGCAGGCAACGTCGACGTCCTTCTTGAGGAGCCACAAAGCCGTTCTCCAGAGAAGTGCGCTTGTTCACGTCATCTTCGTACCTGCGAGAGACACGGAGATTCCCACAGATTAAACTTGAAGCTTTGCGTGTCAGGCTAACTGCACTCCGTGGTCATGCGCTCATTGTAAATGCCGCCCCTGCTGAAGTCCAGCACTCCCTTCTGCTTCGTGTCCACCACGATGTAAGCCTTTTGAAACTCTGGCCTATGTCTTGCCCTGACCTTGTAGCTCTTTAGCTTGGCACATGGCCTGTAATACACCCATGTCGGAGTGACTGGCTTTTCATAACTCTTAGGGGAAGCAGTGTGGAGTAGTGGTTAGGGCTCTGGACTCTTGACCGGAGGGTTGTGGGTTCAATCCCCAGTGGGGGACACTGCTGTTGTACCCTTGAGCAAGGTACTTTACCTAGATTGCTCCAGTAAAAACCCAACTGTATAAATGGGTAATTGTATGTAAAAAAAAATAATGTGATATCTGTATAATGTGAAATAATGTATAATGTGATATGTTGTAACAATTGTAAGTCGCCCTGGATAAGGGCGTCTGCTAAGAAATTAATAATAATAATAACTCATTTTTTGCTTCTATTTAATAAGCTGTTCTGCCTATGTACAAACCATAATTAAACCAATTAAAACTGGTTCTAAAACCATTTACTTCTATTAAATGTGACATGCTATGACTTTAGATAAAGTGTCACGGAATGCTTAATAACACATTATACAAATGGAACACTAGGTTTTTCCTGTTAAATTGCATTAATTGTTTCATCAGCTCTTTGTTCCTTTCCATTATTATGATTATTATTATTATTATTATTATTATTATTATTATTATTATTTATTTCTTAGCAGACGCCCTTAGCCAGGGCGACTTACAATTGTTACAGAATATCACAGTACAAAACATTATGAAACCCCTTGCTTATGGTGCCTCTTTAAATGGTAAAGAAATGATTGAAACTCTATCTAAACATTGTGTGATTCTTCCGTGTTTACTGTAAGTTCTGAATTAACGCAGGCTTAACAAACTCTTAAAATCAAGCTATACATAGCTGGTGCACATCAGCAGTTTGCTGCCTGTGAGAGTTTAGCAAAACTCATATTACATTAAGTTGTTCTTGAGTGTAACTTCTTGTTATCTGGGTTTCTGCTAACATTGGTGAAGCGAAGAAGAAATGCAGATGTTAACTGTTAATGTGCTTTGTTTCAAACCATGTATCACGCTAGGGAAATTTGATCAAGCAAATTACATAAGCTAGCTGTATATCTGTGCTGTACGAAGTCATTTCTTTGCTCAGAAACTAATATCTCTGTGCCATGCCAGCTCAGAAAAACCTCTCTGATGCCATGTAAGCTCAGCTCAGAAACTAACATCTACACTGATGCCAGCTCAGACATCCCATCTCTGTGTAGCAGGGCAGCTCAGAATACCATCAGCTAAGGCCTGCATGTGTGATCACTGTTGTATCACATTTGATTTGCTTTGCTCCTGTTTGTAGTTTTGATTCCTGGTAAACTCTTTTTGATTGACTTTATCTGAAGAAGACTGATTGATTATTTTGAGATGAACATGAATCTTAAAACGAGGTCCTGGGACTTCCTGAGCTCAGCCTCCAGCGAGCTCTTCTCCCTGACGATGCCCCCCCAGCTGGCACCGCAGGTTGCTGATGTAAGCCTCGTGCATGGGCTCAAGGTAACTAAAGTTACCTCGAACGTAAACTGAACTAACGACACAGAGAAATGAATTCAATCTGTAGGAAAATGACAGTGAGCATTGACCAGTATTGACTAATAAAATCATTTGTGCAGTCTGGAAAGAAAAACACGCCACAGCAAAAGCATTTTCATTTTGTTTTGTTTTAAAATCTTTTTTTTAAAGAGATCTCTGTTTACTGACTTTTCAGGTAGTTTTGCATTTTCTAGATCATTTTACTTCACGGCCTTCTCTTCTGCCATCAGCCAACCAGTTTAATGACCCTTATCAGAGACCCTTTTATTATTAAATTCATAAAGATTTAAATCCAGAGAACATTTTAATGCTTGACAACCTTTGGGCAACTTTTCGTGACAACATACAAAGCAATTTGTCGCAGGAGACATTTTAAAACACTTTCTGAATCGTTAACGCCGCCATATCAACCCCCCTCCCCCTCCCCTCCCCTTACAAAAAGTTTCTTGAAAAGTTACCAAAAAGAAAGTTGCCTAGTTTAACTTGAGCTGTATGCCATGCAAAATAACACGCTACCTGCTGTATGTCTCTGTTCGTCTTTCCTTAGAAGAAGGAACAAGCCAGAGCTGACCAAGTGGACAACTGGACCGTCTCTACCAGAAATACGAGCAGTCATAATTCAAACAGTCAGTGACAGGACCTTTATTGAGCTCTTGTGAATAAGCTAACTGGGAGGCAATGATGCCCACGGCTACAAGCCCAGGTGTGCATAGCTGTGTTTATTTAGCAGGTGCTTTTTGTGTTATTAGTTTATTTTTATTTTTTTACACTCGTAAATACCTCCTACAGACATACCATAAGCATGTAGTAAAACATATACTGGTATCACAATCTACAGCATGCAGAAGGGCACAATTAACACTGTATTCACTGTGTGTATAATCGTACCATATTAAGTTTCCTATCTATGTATCTATTTTATAATGCTTTCATGTTTTTTTCTTTCAAAGTTTGGCAGGGCACCTACTCGAACTCCATGGAGTTCACACAAACAGTTTTAAAATGTTCTACAAATGAATACAAAAAAATCATGACTGAAGGGGATATAGTGTGCATTCCAGCTAAGGAAAAAAAAGCATGTATGTTATGCTTTCCTTGAACAATTCCGTTTAAACTCGTGTTTCTCGGATTATCCTAGAAGCAACGGCATAGGAAACATGATCATAAATGATAATTTATGATCATTTTCTAAGAGTACAAACCTTTCTCGTATTCCTCTAAAGCAGTGGTTCCTAACCCTGGTCCTGGGGACCCCCTGTGTCTGCTGGTTTTCATTCCAACTGAGCTCTCAATTACTTAACTAGACCCTTCATTGAACGGATCATTTGCTTAATTAGACCTTTTTAATTGTTTTCAGCTCTTAAACAGTTGCAGAGTTCATTATTCGATATGTATTACTACACTTATAAAAGTTGCATGGTATGTTTGCATGGCAGTTTTCTTACCCTTTTTGGTTGCACTATGCATTTCTCATAATTGAACATGTTTTTTGTGTATGCTTCACCATTCTTTTCTGGGCTTTACAATGCTTATCTATGCTTTCCTGGGCTGTGCTTTCCTACACTTTGCTATCATTTTAAAAGAAAAGCAGACATTCAAATATAAATCACATTTCAGAATTTGCAGATTGCAATCGAGTCTGCTGCGACTTAAATAGCATGTCAGAGATCAGATTAAAAAGTAAAAAGGATGAGAACGTTTTTGTTTGGAAGTTACACAAACATATTTTATAATAATTTGCGTATTAGGGAAATTTGCATATATTACTTGGAAAAGCATTCTGCTTTTTAAAGTCATAACAATGTAGGGGTGTGAGGATTTAGGCAACTGTTCAAATTCCTCAAGTTGTTTGATAAGACCTTACAGGAGACTCAGCATACTTCTTGATAATTATACGTCGGAATTCGCTGGCCTTGTTACAAAATCTGAAAATGTTTTCAATTGTACTGTTTCTGAAATGAAGGTAGCTACCTCGAACACTGGCTGAATTCAATCTGTAGGAAAATGTCAGTGAGCATTGACCAGTTTTGTTTAAAGAAATCTCTGTTTACAAGACTGACTTTCAGGTAGTTTTGCATTTACTAGGTCATTTTACCATGATAGTGTTCCCCGCCTCTTCACGGCCTTCTCTTCTGGCATCAGCCAACCAGCTGCTTCCCCTATTGATTGACATGCCGGGGAGCCAGACAGTGACATGCTTTGACCGAGCTGCAGATAAGATTATAGATCCTAGACTGCAGATGGAGCCAGCCCCAGTTTGATACTGGAATGAGATTTTTACAGACTGGTTCAGGCGGAAACAAATGAAGTGAAACATTAGGCATGCCCAAGAAACTATATTGTTAATGACAGCACACCCACCTATCACGTTTAACAGTGAAGTATGAACAGACAATCAGAGGTCCCAAGGCGGGCATCAGGGTGTAATGGATCACTGTGGTGTTGATCACAGTATAGCTGCCTGCTTGAGCAGACCTTATTGGGAAGTGTGGCGCAGACCTGACACTGGTAACAGCGAGGCAATTCCAGTTTCTATTACATTGCAGTTCCTACCAGTTCCTTCGTTATTTATAAATAGTGATCTTGCAATGCAATGGTCTGCTAGAGCCAAGGCTGCCATTCCCCTGGAACAGCCTGGGGTAAAGAGAAGAAAACTCTAAGGCCAGAGATCCACGAGCAATTGTTATCGTCAATTCGAGTTGACAACAAAAATTGTCAATTGAATTGCTGTTGCTAAATGGGTCTGGAGGTTCTCCAGTCTTTTACCTCCGCCGGTGACCGCCCGAAAATATTAGCTAATTCCTTATATTCGTCTTCTTTTTGATTGCGTCATTAAATTCTGCACAGCTAACATCCCATAAACCATTTTCTGTCGTGAAAAGAAATCGACCAATTGCAAAGCTTGCTGGCTCGTCCGCTTGTCTGCAGCCATGCTTCCTGTTTAGCAGAATGGAGAGTGAAATCGGGTGATTAGAAAACGCACTGTGATTGGATGAACACCGGCACGTAGAAACATTGTCCACTGCATTGCTGGAAATAGAGCAGTGGCCTATTCGTGCAACCCCATTGCCAATCGTAACATTTGCTGACAACTGGAGCTGTCAGTTAGTGACACGGTCCTTTATCATTGTCGAGTTGTATCTCTGGCTGTAAACTGGATTCCCTTAAAAGGGAGAAAAATGCTACAAGACACACAGTCCAAAGCAAACTGGGTGTAGCACCACGGCTCATTTCCAATGAGTTCTGGTATTTTCCAGAACTATGGTAAATGCATAGCATAACCATGGGAAAACCATAGCTGCAGAATACCATGAAAAAAGACAGTGGTAAACTTTTGCAAGGGGTTTGTCAAAGAATGTAAAGCTTCATTCAGCATTTCTACATGTTCTGCTAGCGAGTGCTTTATAGCTATGGATGAAGCACAACAAAGCTTGAGTAAAGCCATTTATCTCACAGGGTGACCAGACTTGCAATGGCATGCAAGCAAGGAAACTTGTGTACCTACAGTTGGGATTACCTTTAGCAGGCATTAGCTGAAATTCTTGTCAGCTTGTCTCTCCTAGTTTTAAACCCACATCACAATCCTAAAGCAGTATTTTCGGTAAGGGAAGTAGGAGACTGTACAGAGCAAGTCAAGCTCCCCATTTCTTTGCCTGAACAAGATTTGAGAAATGTATAACTCCATCCCCTGAGATTGATAGCTCCAACAAGCCTGAACAGCAACTCAGCCAGAGGGAAGAGCTGTCAGGCACTGAGGGGGGGGGGGGGGGGGGTCGAAGGTCAGAGGTCAGGGGCATAGCTGGCTGAGGGGATCCCCGGGCCAATCGGAACGAGACACACTTCACATTTGCAGCGACCGACCCGCCTCCTCCTCCTGGTCTCAGCTCTGTGATTGGCCGGCTGGGAGACAGGTTTGGCAAGATGTTTTATTGAAAGCAGACACACCCAAAGCAGGTTTACTCACCTCCTTTCTGCAAGACAAGCAGAACTGCGATAGCGCTTACTGTGTAGCAGCCTGTGCTGTGCTTTTGTTGTCAGGGGGAAAACATTAACAGACACACCAGTTACAAGTACATAATCCTGCTGTTCCAATTTTTTTTTTTAAAATGACTTTCTCCAAATTTGAAGAATTATTGTTATTGCTTAAACATTAAAAACCATGTACCCCTTTTGCAACGGGTGCGCGTTGTGTAACAATTTCACAACCTCAGAAGCACTCATTGAGGAATGTCTTGACTCGAAGTCGTCTTTTTTACGTTTTAGAATCGAAAATGTTTGCCACAGAATTAACAGTGGTTCTTTTGGGATTTCTAAAATAATCAATCGCCGTTGGTTTCAAAAAAGTAAATCCACAAGGCTTTATTTTAATGGCCACTTTGGTTTATGATCCACTGTCTAATTATCTTGCTGTTCACAGCTGATTGCATTTGAAGCTAGTTTATTCATATTGTTCTTTGGTGATGTGATCATGGGGACCTTCAGTGTGGATGCACAGGCCAGATTTGATACTTTCAGGGCTGAGATTCGCAGTGTGCACGATGGCGGCGTGCTAATACTGCATGGAACCACTTTCTGCTACCATGTTGCACCATTTTGGGGCAGCAGTGTGGAGTAGTGGTTAGGGCTCTGGACTCCTGACCGGAAGGTTGTGGGTTCAATCCCTAGTGGGGGACACTGCTGTTGTACCCTTGAGCAAGGTACTTTACCTAGATTGCTCCAGTAAAAACCCAACTGTATAAATGGGTAATTGTATGTAAAAAAAAAAAAAAAAAATTGTTATATCTGTATAATGTGAAATAATGTATAATGTGATATCTTGTAACAATTGTAAGTCGCCCTGGATAAGGGCATCTGCTAAGAAATAAATAATAATAATAATAATAATTTTTTTGTGCACAAAAGAAGTTTTTCAAAAGCTTTGCGATTCGATAATTCATGGATTTAGTTCATTCGCAATCAGCCTGTGTTGACAGTAAATGGTCCATTCACTGAATTGAATATATAAGGGACCTTGATTAATTAGCTGCTTTCAACATTTCATATCAAAGTAAACAGGAAGCACCCTGGAAAGACGCTCTATCTTTGGTAAACAGGGGCAGGAAAATATTAGTGCGGCTGAATTCATGGGAATAAATGGGGATTTTAAATGCTGGATCGCTATAGCAGGTCAATGGTCACACCCTAGAGAGGTGGGGGGGGGGGGTTGGTACGACCCCATCTTACAGGTGACCCGCACCCAGAAGGAGCAGATCAAAGGCCTCAACAACCGCACTATATTGTGTTGTGTACCACCCTCTGCTGTTTAAAAACGGCAATTACAGGCAAATTGTACCGCATTTCAACTCATGAGTGTCGTTGTTAATCTAATCGGCACTGCAATGCAATATTTTATTGAACGTTTTATACTCGGATATGAAGGTACGCAACATGTAAAAAAAAAGGCAATATAAGTTCAAAGGAGAACAGCGCTGTGTGCAAATTAACTTAAAACAACTTAACAAGGCAGTTTAGAAAATGCAAGTTAGCACAAAGGTAGAAATGCATGAATGAAACATCAACTGTGTTGCAAGTCTGTGCGAGTTAATGATACACATACTAAATTAAAAATAAAACAGCTAAGATATTACCCTGCCCTATTAATAAATCTGTGGATTGTGATGTCATACTACTGAGAATACTCAACAGTATTGTTCCAAAGGTATGAATGACATCATAGTCAGCAGCAGGTATTTTAAAAAGTAAAAACCAGCTGCTTAAATATATTATAAAAAATTGAACTACAGTCGCGTGCAAATTTACCAGAACATCTCTCAAGATTTGTCATTTATATCCTTTATATACCTACCTGTGTGAAAACCTCTAGGGGTGAGAATTTCAATTTTCGGTCAGTAATCCCTGATATAAAAACAACAGGCACTCGTCTGTGTGAAAATGTTAGACCGCTTTGTGCTTTAATTATCTTAAACAACTTCTAAAAATGTATTTTACAATTTGTGGCTATTTTAAATGAATTGCATGTGTGGCCTATTAACGTCATCGCTCCTCTGCATTACCTGGATATTTTACAGGAAAATCTGAAATGAACAGGGAGAGAAAAGAAATGTTGAAATAAGAAAATAAACACACACTGAGTCACTGAGACCAAACAAAAGATCTACTATCTAAACTACGTCTAAACCCACAAAACTATACTAAGCAAATATAGGAGTGGCGTAAAAATCCATTTTGCCATGAAATTTCACGCTTCCACTGGTATGCAGAGGCTGATAACAGACAGGAACCTGATCTGTGGCCTGCGGACTGGGTAAGGTGCATACCTCCAAATTCGTGAAATTCCAGCTACAGACAGAAAAAAAAAGAAACACAAAGAAAATAAACGCGTTTGAGAAGGTGTAGTTTTGCTCCGGTTCGTTTTCAAACTTGTATTCGATTGATCTGAACAGTGTCGGTTCAAAAACAGCGCCACCGAGATCATTCAGAACCAGGGTAACTCAAATCTGACGTCTAACCGTTTGAGTCTGAAAACAAAGGCTGGTCCAATCTAGAGACTTAAAGGGTGATGGGAGTCTTAAAGGCCGATGACGCACATGAGCACTAGTCTGGGGTTTCGTCGTTTGGGCTGTAAAAAAAAAAACTGCAACAGACAAGAGTGTTTTTATTGTACATGTTATGCATATAAAGTTATTTTTGTCAACAAAATGCGTGCTGTTTTTCTCATACTGTTCATCTTTTGCAAGCTTTACAATTCTTTCAAAATTCTCATTTGAACCCTTGCTCCTAATATTTAGAGCATCCTACCGCTGCAAGCTGTGTCCAGATCATGCTAATCTTACTGGACAGAGTTGATCAGATGTTTTTCCACCGTTTAAACTATCTTTGGGAAATGTAAACAAGCTGGACTGTCAACAAGGCCTGCTTCCAGCTCATGCAAAGTGCACGGAAGGCAGGAACCACACCCCTCACAACACGTGTCTGCACAATGGCAGCTCAGAGATCGTTCAGTGCTGGTGTTACCAGCCCTATTGCGTCAGTCTTTGGCTGCGTTGCGGTTATTAGCCCCTTTTAAATTGCCTTTAATTTGTCACAAAAAGAAAACTAAAGGGCAGGGTGGATTAGATGTGTCATGCAAGCTCTAACTGCAACCAGCTTGGTGTGTAAATATCATCTGGTAATCTCTTTTCTTGAGACTATTATTATTTATTTCTCAGCAGACGCCCTTATCCAGGGCGACTTACAATTATTACAAGATATCACATTATTTTTACATACAATTACCCATTTACACAGTTGGGTTTTTACTGGAGCAATCTAGGTAAAGTACCTTGCTCAAGGGTACAGCAGCAGTGTCCCCCACCTGGGATTGAACCCACAAGAGTCAAGAGTCCAGAGCCCTAACCACTACTCCACACTGCTGCCCTGTTTTTTGTGCAGTAAAATCCCAGCAAAGTATAATAAAGCACAGAGAAAGCATGCTAAAGCACAGGGAAGCATGGTAAAGCCCCAAGAGATATGGTAAAGCAAATTTAAAAACAGGGCCAACTATGGTAAACGCACAGCATGGCAAAGCAGGGCGGGTACTACAGATTTATTAAATCTGTCTCTAATAAGATATAAATCAAAAATGATTTTTAAAAAATTGAAATAAAAATAGTATTTAACTTGATGCTGTATTTTCTTTATTCGTTTTGCAAGTAATGCATTGCTTTAAGGGTTTCAAAGCGCTGGTATTTAAACCACAAGCCTCCCAGACTCCATTCTTTATTCCAGCCTCCTACACCCCGCCTGTCTCCCACCAGTTTGACCTGCTACAAGCTGACAGCAGGAATGCTTTTCATTACACATCAGCCCTGACATTATCGCTGACATCTGACCAGTTTCTTATCTTCTAGTTTTATTGTTGTTACTGCGAGCATGCTGAAACCTGACTGTTGTAAATCTGGACAGCCCTGGGCATCTGGGACACTGCATTCCAGCAGCACAGCCCTGCTGCATGCCCATTATATTATTTACCAGTTTGCTCGTAAGCATTCTAAATAAATTAGATACTGTATAATCCATGTGGCAGAGGGGTATGGTAAAGCACAGGGAAGCATTGTAAAGCACAGAGGGATATGGAGGGATATGGTAAAGCATAGGGAAGCATTGTAAAACACAGAGAGGTGTGGTAAAGCATAGGGAAGCATTGTAAAGCACAGAGAGGTCTGGTAAAGCATAGGGAAGCATTGTAAAGCACAGATAGGTCTGGTAAAGCATAGGGAAGCATTGTAAAGCACAGAGAGGTATGGTAAAGCATAGGGAAGCATTGTAAAGCACAGAGAGGTGTGGTAAAGCATAGGGAAGCATTGTAAAGCACAGATAGGTCTGGTAAAGCATAGGCAAGCATTGTAAAGCACAGAGAGGTCTGGTAAAGCATAGGGAAGCATTGTAAAGCACAGAGAGGTCTGGTAAAGCATAGGGAAGCATTGTAAAGCACAGAGGGGTATGGTAAAGCATATTAAAAAAACAGGGTAAACCATGGCAAGCAATGGTAAATGCATAGTATAACCATGTGGAAAAGCACAGGGGGAAAATGCATAATGACGTGACAATTTACCATGGTAAACATTTATAAGGTTGAGGAATCTTAAAGATACGTTCGGAATGATTGCAAACCTGATACCAGTGTAGGAGGGTCAGTGAACGCTATGAACTCACTTTAAAACAAAATCACACAGAAAGGTAAGCACAAGCGTTTTTTAAAACCAGGGCTGCCACTCACTCGGAACACCCTTTGGAAGCTTGCTGTGATTGGCTGCTCAATCTGGAATGTTGCCAAGCTTGTCAGCCTCTGTCCAGCCACACCCAACACTCCAGCAACCCCGAATGGTTTCAAATACTATAAGAAAAAGTATATATATATATATGAATATAGTGTTCTCAGTTACTTTACCTCTATTTTTCTTGCCAGTTTTGAATATCCAGTTCTTCCTTCACTGCATCAGTCCCCACACAGCTCAGGAGACCTGCAGGTCAGTGTGTGTCCTCCAATCCCCCAGCCAATCGCCTCTTTACCCCCAGGAGCCGCACAGCCGATGCAGGCCAGCCCTGCAGTTCTCCTTTTGAAGATCAATAGGGCCCTGGCCAGTAGTGTCCGCTGTGGCTCGATGAGGAGAAAAAAAAAATCCTTGCCGAATTTGCCTCCTGTGAAATACCATTACTGGCTGAACCTATAAATAAAATATTTTGAATAGCATTCATAGCTATATGTATGCAAAAGTGATGGGTGATGTACTGGTGTCTAGCCAGTATGCTTGTGTGTATTTAATAATGAAGGATTTCATTTGATATTTTCTTTTGTTCTGTCCAGTTGTTTGTTATATATGATATTATTACACATGATTGCACTACAGTATTAAGTATTTGGTTATTAATTATTTTGATGGTTGTTTTAGATTAGGGTGGGACATATATTGTGGTTAAGGTGAGAGCCTCATAGGGATATAGTGACACCTAGTGCTCTGCAATAAGCAGTGCAGCTTGTGCATGTTTTTATGGACGTATTTAATATACAAGCTTGTCTCTGTGGTGTTATTTTGGTACCACCTAGTGGTCATTCTGGGTATTGCACACACTATTTCTATTTCTATAATAACGGGGTGTGCGGCATATTAGGAGTTTAAGGGACTTGAACGGTCGTCATCCGAACCCGAGCAGTTCTTAACCGAGATTAAAGGTTTATTGCACTGGTGTGCAGTGGTGGGCTTATTATATTCATTCGTATGTTAGTGTGTTTAATACCCATAAAAAAGACTGAAAAACTAGAGAATTCCAGAAGTTCAGCTGAATTAGGCGTTCTGATATTTAGACCCACGTGGATACACTATATATGTGTGCGTGTGCGTGCGTTTGAAAGGCGGTATAATTGCAATGCACACATTTTTTTTTTGGATGTAGACAACACGAGTGGTAATGGATGAGATGAAGAATCCCCAAAAAATTCAAAAGGTCGGTCCCCTGACACCTGTTGAGAGCACCGTTTGCCGCTGAAATTCGTTTTCCAAGTTTAAAAAGGAGGCAATCGGTGGACATCTCGGCACCTCGTGGAGTATCGAGGGGAGTCCGCTTCAGTTTCTGACCTCAGCAGAAGGAAACGACCCGTCTGAGAGTCCTGTATGGAAATGCGTTTATCTGATTGCGTGAGAAAGTCTGGGTCAGTGTGTTCTTGCCAGTGTGTCACACACACAGAGCCCGCACCCGGAGACTCCACCACACTGGGACTCTATTTTTAAATATTTTATTTGCAGAACATTCTGGAGGGGGGGGGGTGTTTGATTGAATGTCAGCCAAGGACACACGCACGGTTAGATAGGTTAACAGCGCTCTCTACTGGTCAACCCCGTGCATGACAACTACATTGACGATACCGGTCGTGTACCGATTACCGTACAGTTCAAACAATTCTTATAATGATACACCAGTAATTAACACTAAATAATTATATTTAGAAATAACCAGGAACGACTGAACCCGTTTACACGTCACACACTGAAAGAAAGAAAGAAAGTTTTTTTTAATGCTTTCTGACACGTGTATAACTTTTCGTACTACAAACAGGAGCGGGTCTGGGGTGTCCCAACACCGTGGTTCAGAAGATCAGCCGCAGCGTGTGCTTGTCTCTCCCGTGTCACATGACAGGGGTTGCCGCGCAGTGTGGCTTCCCTTACGTGTAGTCTCACGCCGCCGTTGACGCGCCGGCGTTTTTACGACGGCGTGCGTGTCTCGTTTTCGACAGTGACTGTGGGAAGGCGCCGCTGCCGTGAGCAAGCTGTTTTTGTTTTGAAGGTTTTTTAAAAAAAGATAATAATAGATTGATATATACTATTCAATCGATACCCGTATCGATTGGAAAAGAAGATTCTCACAAACAAGAGCGTTATTTTTCTCGAGGCCTGGCTGACGAGGACGGATTGCTCGAGCCGCTCTTCCCAAAAAAAAAAAAAATCACTTGTGGAAAGTTTGTTATTGTCACGTGACCCGGGAGCTTAGCGCGCCTTTAACGTTTTGTTTTGGTAGCTGATTTTGTTTTTTGTATTTATTATATTTGACTTTATTGTAATTTATTTTTTTAACCATTAAAAATGCCACAGCCGAAGCACAGAAAGATTGCGGTTCTGGGTTACCGATCCGTGGGTAAGCGTTTTAACAGTTTTGTATTCAACCTCTTTAAATGTTCTTTGTAAAATAAATGACGTATTAATTATCCTAGACCACTGAAAATCTTTGTTAAATGTATTTTCACTTTATTGTGTGCGAGTTTGTCCGCCCTATCTATTATTTAAGCAGGACGGACCGCGTTTCGGTTTGTCTCGGAAATGTTCGGTAACGCGGAGTTGTCGTTTAACACGTTGTTGCTAGTTCGCATTGAGCTTCCAGTTTAGATAAGGAGACCAGTGCCTTTTACAATATGTATATTGTATCTGAGCAATATATTGACCATATAAGGCTAACCCCGAGCACTGTTTCGATTTCTCTCTCGTGTGTGTGTTGGGAGGGGGTCTAAATCTGAATGAGTGGTCCTGCTGAGGGCACCAATAAAACTACCCTTAATAGGTTCAGGGTATTTTATAAAGCTGTCTGTGTCAATAACTATATGTAATTAGTGGTGTAGTGCAGTAATTTTTCTCGCATCCTTTCTTAACGTAATATCTGCAAAGTTTTATGTGCGCTTAGTTTTCATCAGTATATAAATGATCATTATGAAATCAGTCGTTGCTTTCAATATGTCATTGATTTGTATCCTTGTTATATTTTGTGTAATACCAGTGGAATTCGTATTGATGCAATTTTAATATTAAGGCATGGTGAATTATTTTCAAATACTGTACGTACCTTTTATTCCTGTCAAAATTAAACACGCAAAGAATAAAAATGTATGCGGATCTCGCACTATTTTACCCTGTTCTTGGTATTATGTATTAAATAAGAAAGTCATATTTTGTGACCACTGTTAGGAAAAAAAAATTGGAAGTGCAGGTACTTTACCAGTAAGTTATAACTGTAGGAATGTTGACAGGATGTCTTTTCTGAATATTCTGTGCTTCTCTCTCTCCACAGGCAAATCCTCTCTAACTATCCAGTTTGTGGAAGGACAGTTTGTAGATTCCTATGACCCCACCATTGAGAATAGTAAGTTGCGCCTTGTCTACAAAAATATTACCATCAAAAAAACAAAAAAAAACGCATTTTGTTTTTAATGACGTTTTTTTTAATTGTGTGTTCGATTTTTCTGTTATTTAAAATTGTCTAGACTTTGTCAATTGTTTTATATATTAACTCTATGTTTTGTTACAAGATGATAAAAGTACATCAAAGTGTGATACAACTGTGTTTAAAATAGGGAACTAAAACCACGGTAAACTTGTATATGGGGCTGAGAATGGTGTGCTAACAAGGGACAAGCTTTGATGGGTCGAATGGCCTTTTCTCGTTCCCAAACTTTTCTTGTGTTCTAACTAAGGAGTAGATATTTTTTTTCCAAAAGTAGGTGACAAGTTTGAAAGATAAAGAGTATTGTTGTAAAATATTGTAATCTCTAATACTGTTGCTAAAAAAAGAAATTTGATGGTTTTAGTAAATTTATCTATCGGGTTGCTTGAGGGAAAAATCCTACAGAATTGATATTGAGATGAACAGTGACAGTATAAAGATGTTTAGATCACTGTGATTTCAAGTAATGTAATCATTTATTTAGAAAAAAAAAAACATAGCGAAGTTGCCTTTTAGGAGCCACATTTCTTCCAGTAGTAGCTGCCCAATCTCCAATAGTCCCTGCTATTGCTAATGTGACTTTCTCTACCCCCAGCCTTTAATAAAATGGTCTCGGTGAACGGGCAGGATTTTAATCTGCAGTTAGTGGACACTGCGGGCCAGGCAAGTATGAATTAGCGCGTTTGTCTTGCATGAGATTAAAGTATTAGAAACTAAAGCTTGTAAAAAAAAAAAATTAAAAAAAGACATTTTAGTTAATGCATTATTTTTTTAGTTGAATGTGCTTAACTATCTTGCAGTGGTGTGTTTAGGTGTGAGTTGCCTACAAACCTTGCAGGAGCTTTTACACCGAGGTGGGAAAGGGTAGAGATTGGGGTGGCGAGTGGGGCAACAGTGAAGTAATGTAATGGGTCTTGAATAAAACAATACCTACTTGAATAAAGCAATGCCCAAGCATCTCAGTTTTGGTTTACCTCGAAACCTTGTAAAAGTTGACCATATAATAAGCATACCAAAGTGGAATAGAGAACAGTGAAAGCATGGAAAAGTGCAGGTAAGCATTATAAAGTATATAGGGGGGTAAAAAAAAAAAAAAAAGCTAAGAATCAAAAGTTTCTGTGAATAAAGAAACGCGTCCCTGCTAAAATCCCTCTTTGTGTTTCCTTAAAGGACGAGTATTCGATCTTCCCTCAGTCCCACTCTATGGATCTTCACGGCTACGTGCTGGTGTACTCTGTAACGTCAATGAAAAGGTATGTGCCAGTAATCTGTCCCTGGATAGCCTTCGTTAGGCAAGGAGGATTCACTGTTTCAAAATGAAGTCGGTGTTTGTTTATTGTACAGTGTATTGAGTGTTATTTAGTCTGGCTGAAAAAAACACGATGGAACAGTTCAAAATATATTAATGTATTGAGGTTAATTATTTTGCTATTACAATGAAACACTGCAGGTGTTTGCTGTGCCTGTATTTGTCTATTGCTACTAATCTGAAATGTACGTGTTCCATTGTGACTTTGATATAGTAATATTTCATTGGAATGCTTTGCAAACTGTATTAAACTGGGAGAAAATAACAGTACTGAATAAAACGGGACGGGCCACATTGAAAGAACTCCTTGTCTGGTTGTTCTTGGATTTTGATGCATCTCCTACAAAACTGAAAACTCTACCTGGCTCAAGAATTTACAAAACTGAAAACTCTACCAGGCTCAAGAATTTACATCGTTATTTTTTGGAAAAGTGAAACATAATGTCACAAACAACTTCTGAGTACACCTCTGAGTTGTTTTAAGCAGCCTTCTTAGTGGCCTTGTTACCTGCTTTTTAAAATAATTTTTTTTTTTTTTTTTTTTACACAAACACTGGTGTAAATTCTAAGCAGCTTGAGTCTCTGTGGATTTGTTGCCCTGTGTTTAAATCAATCATTCTTAATATAATCCCTCTCGATCTCCCCTCCAGTTTCGAGGTTATTCAGGTTCTCCATGATAAGCTGCTGGACATGGTTGGGAAAGTACAGTAAGTCTCATTGTCCCCAGTGGGTTTGGAGGTTTTTGATTAAAAGGGTGTTGTGGTGACAAGTGGGTGTAACAGATATCCGCGCTTGCAGTGCCTGTTATAAACACAACCGCTGTTTACAGCTGGCACAACCCAGCAGAACCGCAGCAACCAAACGTATTCATTTATAACAGAAGTCAGGGATGGCAGTAAGACTCCCTTTGCATAGCAGTTTCACCTGTTCCAGGTTTTACTATGAGCTTGATGTAGCCACAGTGTGTATAGATAACAAGCTCAGGTGTCTCATAGTAGAATTAGGAATGGATCAAACTGTTATGCAGTGGGAGTCTTATTTCCATTACTGGAAGTACTTCATAGATCTTGAATTATAGCGCAGTAAAATGTCTTTACATTTCCACTTCGACCCGAAGAAGATGGTCTTGAAAGCTACTGTTTGTACAGTATATCATAGTTAAGCCAATAAACACGATTGACTTTTCAAAACTATTATTAGTGAAATGTACTTAAGTCAGAATTCTTCTGCCGTCAGTGTTGTATGACCATGTGCTGTGTTGAAGTGTTAGTTACAGTGGATTTCTTAATCTTTTCTGATTCTAAGGATGATTTTTCAGTTTTAGAAAAGAAAACATGCCTTCTAGTCTGATTGCTAAATTCATTAATAAACATTTGACACACCCTGAGTCTATTGTTAAGATTATAGACACACCGTGAATCTTTTGTAAAGACAATAGAAACGGGTTAGGAAATCCAGTCCTTTTTTCCTCCACGTTTACACAACAAATATTTTTTTCCAGAGTGCCGACTGTTCTGGTTGGAAATAAAAAGGATCTTCATATGGAGAGGTAAGTTGTTTGTGAGCGCTTATCAGAAATCAGTTTTGGAGGAGGGGAGGTGGGAGAGGGAAGGAGGGAGTCTGTGTGTCAGCTAAGACTACTTCAACAAACTGAAAACTAGTTCTGCTTTTTTTGTTTTTGTTTTAAAATTGCACACCAGTGCTTTTTTTATGCTAATGTAAAATATCCAGCAGATATGACTGCGTCTCTTTCTGTCTTTCTCCAGGGTGATTAAACCAGAGGAAGGGAAGAAGCTGGCAGACTCCTGGGGAGCGGCCTTCATGGAATCATCGGCCAAAGAGAACCAGGTAGGGGGTCGAGTACCCGCAGCTACTTGTTTCAAATAAAACACGTATTTGTGTGTGTGTGTGTTTTTCACATTTGTGTTTATTTTAAATGTATGCATTTTTGGTTTTCCATTCTGCAAGGTGCACTTTTTAAATAATGCAAAGCTAGGCGTTTGCAATGCGACTTTACATTGTACTGCATCATTAAATGTAGGAACCCACTTTTCTCATTGAACTTGCGAATATGTGGAGCACGTCACGTGACAACTCTACCATCCAAATTTCAGTGTCTGTGAATCTTTACAAACGAGAGGAGGCTGTTCGGCCCATCAGTGCTCGTCCGGCCTATTTCCTAATGCATGTAGTACCTGCTTTCTGACCGCCCTTGTACTGTGATATAGAAACAGGTTTTTGTGATCAAGCCCCTTTGTTTAGCTCGCCTCTGTTTATGGCAGGCGTGTCAAACTCAGCTCCTGGAGGGCCGCAGTGTCTTCTGGCTTTCATTCCACCCTGAGCTCTCAATTACTTAATGAGTCTGATTATTTGATTAACTGGACACATTTAACACTTCAGGCATCAACATGTTTTACTATAAGAGACCTTGAAAACAGATTAAATATGTCCAATTGAATAAATAATCAGATCAATGAAGTTAACTGAGAGCTGAAGTTGGAATGAAAACCAGAAGACCCCACGGCCCTCGAGGACTGGAGTTTGACCCCCCTGGTTCAGGGGCTCGCCCTGCCTCCGTCCGCTCACGGCACCCGGCTTTGTGTTTCCCAGACGGCGGTCGAAGTGTTCAAGCGGATCGTCCTGGAGATGGAGAAGGCAGACGGGAATGCTCCGTCGGAGGAAAAGAAATGCGCCGTGATGTAGTGACCCAGAGAGCCAGCCAGCCAATCCCGGCTCAGCCCAGACAATCCGGAGACAGCCAATCCAGACTCATTTACCAGAAGAGACAGCCAATCCCGGCGCAGCACAGATGAAGAGCTAAACCAATCCCAGCTCACACCAGATGACACGTATTTGTATATAAACAGGTAGCCAAGCTGCAGCAGACTCCCATGGCACTTGGTCCAGCAGAAGCAGCAGTTGTGTATGTATAGGGCTGTGGTGGGTGGCTTTCCCCCTCACATAGAGGAGGCGGAGGGAAGCAATACTATGGGTCTGGTAAGGGGAAGGAGTGGTGGTGTAATACTTAACCCTTTAAAGTACCAAATACATTTTTCAGAACACTGTATTCACGTAATCTAGATACATTACATTTAGACACTTGCGGTTTAACAAAATTAGAGTAAGTTATCATAACAATATAGTTAAAGAGCCCTAGAGATACTACCATACAGATTAGGTAGCCAAGGGGACAATATTAAGCAAGGTATGCAGCAAAGTAGAAAAAAAATAATTAAGCTGAAAATGAACGTATCAAAGCATATACACATTTAAATATAATTTTACATTTTACAAAGACATTCAAAAAAAAAAATAAGTAACCCATCGAATTAAAAGTTGAAATATTAATAATATCCAAAAAAAAAAAAAAAAAAAAACTATTTTAAATTTGAATTGGATTGTTGTAATAGTTTTTGCCGTCCTGGGAGAAACGTATTCAATGTGCTTCACTCCTTCCAAAATGGTCAATCTACATTTACAGTGGCGCACATAAGTTTGGGCCTCCCATTCAGATCAATCGCTTAGCTTTGTGAATGCACTGTTACTAATGCATCACAGGCATTATTGACTTAGTTCTGTAACATTAGCATTGGTTTTAAATGTAGCATGCTGGTAAATGCTTTGTGAATATTCCCCTAAACTTTGAAATAACCTTTTGGATTTACCACAGCTCCTTTTTAGATGACTTGTCACACCGTGCACAAGTCTGGAGATATATTATGCCTCTGTTCTTAACAGATTGGTTGCAGCTGATCAATACTGTTGTCTTTTCACCTGCAACCAGCAGAGCTTGATTAGATTCAGAACTGGAGATAGTCTGGGCTGAGAACCAAGAACCACGATGTTTCAAAATCAACTTTAATTGCATGCCTCTCAGGGGAATAATATTGGAATTAATCGAGGGTGTCTTTATTTGCGAACACACGCTGGGGCTGTCTAGTTTTTGTGATCTCTTTCAGGATGAAAGTGGTCTGTCTGCTGTAGTACATGAAGGTGTTCATAAACACATTGGCGGTATCTGAAGACCAAAAAATATTTTTGTGCCACCATAATTATTCATCCCTGACTTCAAAGGCATTTCTCTCCAGTTTTGTTGCGACTCCCCATTTTTTTGATTGGTTTGTCTGGTCCCAAATCCCAGGATCCTTGTTTTCATGCTGCAAATGTAGCTATTTTGTACAGAAATTAATTGCACCGAATTCAAAATGTCTCTGAAATTAAAATAATATATATATATATATATATATATATATATATATATATATATATATATATATATATATAATAATACATTTACTCCTTGGTACTTTAATAATAGTCTGACTTGGTTAGAAATCTACTGTGGGTATAATTTACGAGCGAGAGGAGGCCACCCATCTGAGCTCGTCTGGTTCCTAGTCTCTGATTGATCTCAGAACTTTGTGAAGTTGGATGCACAATTGCTGCCCTCCTGCCCTCTACAGCCTGCCTCTTCTGCTCGGCGCCTGCTAGTCTCACCACTGCCAGATTCCTTTTATATTAGAATCTCTGCTGTACAATCTGGCAGTCCTGCTTGGTTTTAGGGTGGGAAATGTGCCAATTCTGTATTTTATATGAGTATTATTAATATTTGTATTTTATTTTGGGAGACCAGTTTATTTAGCTGCCATCGCTTTCCTCTACTGGACAGGAGTTCCTTTTCCCTTAAATAAGAAAAAAGTTTGTATGTAGATAGCCGTTTATAATGATGTAATATGTTTTGGGTTTTTTTTTTTTTTCTTTCAATACCTTTTAAGTATAAAAATGTCGCCTGCACCCATCGTATGGTAGAAACTGCTTGATTTTTTTGGTGTTTGTTTTGGTTACTGCCCAACTGAAGCGTCCAGGCAAGGAACCAAATATGTGCACACTTATTACTAGGAGATATTACATCTTTTTAAATGCTCAAGGGCTTCCATGTTCTGTTCCTGTCAGTGGGAGAAGCAGATCTATATTTTGCTTTAAAACTTGCTTCACATGAAAACAATGCAAGTGCAGAGGCAGCTGCAGTAGAAATAAAGGGTCTGTTAGCTGCACGGGCCTGTTCTGAAAGAGATGTAGAAAAGAAGACAGCTGAAACGTGTTTTATTTACTCCTGATTATACTGTTGACGTGCACATGTGTGGTTCTTAATTGCAACGACTCAGTCATTCATTATTGATGATGATTATGCAAAGGACGGTGATCCTTACAATACGCCCACCAAATACTTGAAGACTGAAGGCCACTCTGGGTTAACTCTGTCTGCTGACCAGCAGATCAATATGTGTGTTCCAGTGGAACTACACACACACACACACTGTAAACAGTTTTGTATATAAATAAATCCTTTACTCCTTTAAATGCTGTACAAGCCTCTGTTTATTTCTTCTGCTGTTCAGATGCGTCTTGTGCTTTATTGGGGTTGTCGGGGATGTTCAGCTTCAACTTGAGGTCGGAACTGGCTTTTTAATGTCTGTCTTATAAATGGGTGGTCTTATGCCACAGTGAATCATTTAGAAAATGTTTGAACCAAACACAGCGGCAAAGAACAGCAATAACTAGTCAGTTGCTGTTTAAATACTGTTTTTACATAAATACATAAAAGATTGGGAGGGCTTATAGGAGGGGATGGAATTGATCTCCTGAAGTTTTTGCAATGCTTGGAAGGTAACCCTATCAAATTTAGGTTTTATGGTAAAACTGCAATTACGACTGAAACTTACAAATACCCACAGGAGCCAATTTTGTGTTCCTGTTTTCTCCCATTTATATAATACCTGGATCCAATCTGATTATGTTTTTCATTGTCTACCCTTAGGCATACCTTTCTTATATCACAGCTGGGTTCCAGGTAGAAAACACTCAAATAAAATTCAAAGCGCTGCTTGCTGCATTCCAGGGAACAGGATGTGGTCTGTAGGGCAAGAGAGAAACAATAACTGAACAAAATATTTCTGGATTTGAGATCTATTAACTGAAGTGCATATTTGATCTGTTTTATCCTCATAAAAAAGCACCCAGCTTGCAATCGCCAGCCAGTAAACCCCAGGGTAGATTTTCATTTTACAACAAGCGAGTGAGATGTCAAAGGCATTCATCCCAAGGCTGTAATTCCACATTAGACTTTGACCTACGTCAAATGAATGTAAAAATGTAACGACAGACCTACGGAACAAATAGCAACATATGCCCCCAGATTCCAATACTCTGAGTAACCTGAGCTAAAGACTTCCCAATGTTTCTTCAATTGAACAAGCTCTTTAGCTATGCGTATGACTAAGTGCAATATATGGACAGAAGGACAGACCTTCAGAATCTCACTAAGGAGCTTCATTCAACCAGCCCTATAGGTATAGCAATTGTGCAACAACTTTCAAAAAAAAAAATGTGGACACAAGATTATTATAAGTATGATCATATGCATATGCATGTTTGGTTGCATCTCTCTAACCAAACGCGCAGCAGCAGCATTAATGTGGCTGCTTCAGTTTGGCAACAACTGGAATTCACAAACATGCTTCTGCATGCTTCTGTAGATCAAGAATACTATCACAACTTTTCCACTTTGAACTCAAGTGACACTCAGAGTTTTATTAAAATATTCTGGTTGGTTTTAAATATGGGGTACCCTTAAGTGACATCAGAAAGGTATAGTTGATGTATTGGAATTGAACTAGTAACAGCCCTGTATTGAAATATCCTCTGAGGTCAAACTTTGACATAACTGTGGACTGGGCTGTCATCCCCTTTTGTATTCTGAGGCACAATGAAAACGCAACAGTCCAAGTTTTACATCAATAGCTCATTGGGGCACATACATAATGTTAGTTACATTTTAAATAGTGAGCAGATAGGCTTGTTGATTGTTTGTGTAGTATTGTTCCTTGGGATAACAAAATACTGAGCTCAAGTCATGTGATTTCATAAAAAACGCCAGGTGCTCAGTGTTTGGTATTTGAGTTGAGTTAAAATTGCCAAAAATGAGTTGATTAATAATCTGTATAAATTGCCATTCGAAAAGATGCGATTTTAATTAACGCAAGAACAGCGAAAGACACGACCATGCCCCTCTTGAGTAATGAAGATGGCCTGGTTGCTATCGGCATGTTTGAAGGCGGTCTGTCTGTCTGTGAGAGAAGTTGCCCGGAGAATGAGATGTTCTGCTTCAACAATCAGCAGACTAGTCCAGAGAAACCAGGAAACCGGCTCTGTGAGGGACAGGCCACGTCCTGGAAGGCAGAGGGTCACCACACCGGCCCAGGACCGTTATGCGGACTGTTGCGTTGTTCAAACCAACAGGTGGAGCAACCGCGACCAGCCAACCTTCACCAGCTGGCTGCAGCTGCACAGGAAGAGTGTCAGAACATCCCACAGCAGCCTATCCAGAGTCTGATCAGGTCTATGCGTAGGGAGGTCATACCCGATACTAACTTTGTAATGTTTTCATTTTGACAGTGTGTCACTTTTCATACTGAAAACTTATCATGATTCTTTGATCTGTATTTTTATTCACATTTTCTGTGATTTTGTTTGATATCTATGTTTAAAATATTTGATTAAATCCATTAGACCTGAGTGTTGCGTTTCTTTTGTGCGTCAGTATATTTTATAAAATGTCACTAGAATGCTAAACACATAGTACTGGTAAAAATTAATAATTAAATGACCAAATCACAATCACGGTCGATACAGCTATTACCTTGATAAACTAAACCCCCTCCGTAAAATAAACTCGGATCAATTTAGAAACTGCTGTATATTATACTGCATTCCTGCCTGTAAGTTTAGTTTGTATAGTTTAAAAGGTAAAACAACTACCTTAAATGTGCTCTAACATCATCATCATCATCATCATAATAATAATAATAATAATAATAATAATAATAATAATAATATCAGCGATGTAGTGTACCTATTTTCAAATGTTGGAGGGTATGTGATAGAGGCAGGTTTGGGTCTCAGACCAGGTCAACCATCAGTCACCGTTGTGGGGGGGGGGTATACTGGGGAAGCAACACACAAGCCACGTGGTGTAGCTGAAACCGGGCGGCAGGGAAGGGGTTAACCAGCGGAGGGATACACACGGGGACACACAGCACAGCGTATTTGCTCAACATCTTGTTGTGTATCCTTCCTCGAGATCTCTACAAACACGGCCTTTCGTTACATGACGCAAATTCTCACGCAATTGCTTGGTGGTACCAATGTGTCTGTGTGGTGGGTGAGAGGTCAATTAATATGACTTAAATCGAGGTCGCTCTGTGCTCGTGTTTATGTTTTTTTGAAGGGGATAAAGAGGCGCCTTGTGACTGTGTTTCTCTTTGGGTTGAAAATGGCTGCCCCAACCAACTCTTTCTTAGTAATCGCTGCTGGCCCCATAGCAAACAGCGATTGCACATAAAACATACATTACAAATACAAGGGGAGAAGAACAAAAAAAACATTTTTTTTTTCTTTTTAAATGAACAAACCGCCAAGCCCTTGACTAATGTGAACTCAACGGGCGAGCACTGATGTGTGTGCGAGAAGAGACACATTGTAAATCTGCAAAGTTAAAAGCAAGCCGGACGGTGTTTTTTTTTTTTTTTTGTTGTCGTTGTTATTATTGTTGCAAATTTTAAATGAAACTAACGGGAATATCTTTCTCAAGAAGTGGATTACAACTACAGAGAAAAGCGAGCCCAGCTGCAGCGTTGTTAATTCTTTTGGGAGTCGAGCATTGGGTACGAGGCGGCGGATTGTATTTGATCCTGTTAAGTTTTATTCGGGTCTTTTCGTGTTTTTATTAAAGGAATCGTTGTATCTGTGATTCGTATGTTCTCGATCGGGCGCTTCCCTGTTTTGATTCGAAGTGAGATTAGCCAACGCTTCTTTCCAAATGGGAGTATTTTGATGTGTGAAGAAGGTTTCAAGACTGCAGCGTAAAAGGTTAGTTGGCTTTTAACTAATTACGACAATTTTAATTTCATAACTAAAAGGGTTATTTTTGCTTTCAAAGGTATGCATGCGTATTTGGTGCGTGCCGTTGTTTTACCATTCAAATGTTATTTCAATGTTTGTTTTTAAATGGTTTGAAAATTGTTTTAGATCCTGTATCTATACAGTTGCTGTTCAATCACGACTGTCCTGGAGAGACGGCTGTTCTGGGGAGATTTTGATAAGTTTGAGTATTATTAATTTTAAAACGAGTGTTGCTTTCCATGGTAAAATCTTAGATTGTTAGTTAATTTCGGATACCTTTTAAAATGTAAATATGACGTAGAGTTTAAAAAATATATACAATTGCAGTCCTGTGCATAGTTCTATACGCAAATCTGCTTTTAAAAATTGAAACGGTTTTTATTTAATTGTATTTTCAGTGCCGATTATGTGTTTAATTCTGAAGCATTGTATTTTAGGTATACAAAGCAGATTTGACAGATATATTTTCCTAATGGAAGGCCTCATTAGAATACATCTCCATTTTAATTAGCGACCAAATCTCTTTTGTTTAAACCCCCCCCCCTTCTCCTCCCCCCATCAAACCCAATTAAACTATTTTTTTGATGTCTATAAAATGGTATTACTCTGTAGATATCTCCATATATGTATCTATTACAACGTTACTGAAAATGTACTTTAAAAAAAAAAAAACACTGTTCTAGAAAAATGTGTTAAGACAGAACTAAGGTAAGCTAAAACTATAGGCTAGTCTGCCAGTAACACGTTATGAATTGGAACCTGTTCTCCAAGGAGTAGCGGTACACACTTGCATGTGTAATTTAAGTGGTCAACAGTATTGATTAGGGGGTATCGTATAGTAAAATTGCGCAGGTTTGATGAAAGTAAACGCGTTGTATCGCCATATCCTCCTGAAGAAACACTGTCCCTCAAACAACGGAAGCCTACCGTGGGCCAACTTGGAGTGTAGTCTGGGACATTTAAATCGGTGGTGTTTGTTCTGCAGAAAACCTAACCATGTTCTCAAACCTGGTCAGAAACACGGAGTTTCGACCGGGAATTGGCAGTGCCTTGTTTAAAGTCGTGTGTTTTTTTTTTTGTTTTTGACTGAGAGAATTCCCTCCTAAAATACACCTGGGAAAGTCTTTTTTTTACCCGTACACCTCAGCGCGGCCTAGTACTAGCGGGGCCCAGTTAACACATCAACATCGCATCACCCCAGCTTTCCAAAGAGATTTCGCCGCACAGCCACGCATTTTCAGTTAAGCACGGTTAATTTAGTTTCCCCAATCGTACTGAACGATGGGAAAGAGGCAGAACTTCACAACTGTTACATTTACAAATACTATTTCTATGACCTCGGTGTTCTAAAAGACTGTGCTTATTTTTGGCTCATGCCCCTTGACACAGTCCTAAGCAAAGCTACAACCGGTCACTGTGTGTCGCGTTTCAGTTAATTGACGTGCAAGGAGTCTGTTACAATGATAAAGAAATGATCCTTGCTGTGTGTCTGTGCGCTGTACAGTGGTATCCGTGTGCCCTGGGCAGTGAGAGTAGGGTTATGCAATGTATTATCAAAATATTTCTTTGTCAACACGAACTTTCAGAACGTGACTCTCTGAGTAATATTAATAACATAATATGGGTCTAGCCAACGAGGGGTTTCACCTAAACGCATCTTTAGAAAAACAAACAAATGCAATACTTGTATATGAACCTTGCACACAGCCTGCCCTGCTTTCATCCCTTCAAATGAACCTTTTTGCATGTTTTTTTTTTTACTATCTGTGCAACATACATACATGTGTCATGCTTCCATTTCTAGAGAACCACTTGTCAAAATTCTGATGAAACTTGGTAAGGACATTCTCAAAAGATGAGCAGGCCAGTATGGTAGAACGGCTAAGGACTGCCAAACTGTGGAACGTTATGCTTTACTTTAAACGCAACCACGACACAATTTGGTGCCTCTGCGTGACAGAAGCCCCAGGTCCTGGTTGCATAAAGTATTAAATTTAGGCAGGTGTTGCTACCTGCAGGGTTTGTACTGGCCCTGAGGCAGCTGATTCTGCTGCTGCCACTAGCAGCACTAAACCAATTCTTAACATAACCACCCATTTCACTTTCTCTGAACTTAGTCAGTAAAATCGAAGTGTTTATCTTTCATCCGCCCTGATGGTGGTTAACTACTGGCAGCAGTCTTTTTGGGGGCTTCTTCCGGGTAGTATAATTTGTACTGGTAATAGGAAACCCCCAAAAAGACTGCTGCCAGTAGATTTTCTATTGCTAGAAACCACTTTAAGTTTAAGCACTGTAGGATACATTTTCCCTTCATTTGGGCGTTGACCTAAATGGGTTGAGCTGCTCTCTGCAACACCCTTAAACTCAAACAGAACTTAAGGGGTGGACTTTAAGGTGTGTTATGCACCTGGCTATTGGTCTGGATGTTCGAGTGGTCAGGTTAGGATTGGGGTGTGCTCTTTTGCGGCTAAGGACTAGCCATTGTAGTGCTTGGACAAGGGCCGTCTCTTTTTTTTTTTTTTTTTTTTTTTTTTCTACAATAATAAAAAAAAATCCTGCGGCCAGTATCTGGTTCCATTTCCTTTCTTTCTGAAGGCAGTTAGTCTTGATAGCGCGCTTCCTTGAGTAAAGGGAGGGATAACGGGCGACTGTAAATCTTTTAATACAGGTGGTACCCCTTGGTTCCTGTAGAAGTGTGTGAGTGTGGTTTACAAGAATAACTGAAATTGTGGTGTGCTTTGTTGCTGTTCTCCTTCCTCGGACACAGTGCTGAGAGTTGCGGGGGGGCTAGATCTGTAGCTTTTGGTACCGTACTGTAAGCATGTGACTATAGACAACAATACAGATCAGTGCTGCCTTTTCATTTGGAAGGGGAATAGACTGTAATTTGAATAATTAATGCTGCACCTGCACACACAGTTAGGATCAACTTTGTAGAAGCTCTGTGCTCCAGACCTCCTTGAGACAGATTGTGGCATCTCTAGGGTGTTTTTTTTTTCTCTCTCTCTCCAAGTATCAGTATTTCATTATAGCTCAAAGTTAATCTGAATCCTGCAGTCCAGGGTTTTTAAAGTTTGTTATGTTGTCAATAGCCGGTGCTGTGTAAAAACAGTTCTAAAACTACAATTGTACAGTCTTTTGATACCTTTGATGAAGACAATCAACAGATGCTATTGCGAGTTGTTATAGTTACTGAAACATGTCATTTTATTGGTGTAGAAAAAGCCTTTTTTTGCTTTCCCCTTGAATTGTTAGCTTAATCAAATGATGGGCATTTCAGTTACAGGGCAGGCAAAAGATGTCAATTGAGGAAGATACAAAAAACATTGCACTGATTAGATTTACATTTTTAAAAATAATTTTATAAAGGCGTTTAAGATACCCCTTTATACGTGTCAATATTTTGCTATTAAAACGAACTAGGAATTTACATAAACTGCAGTCCTGTAACTTTTTTCCTTATAAACTGTCATGATCTGCTGTAACATAGCATATACAATGTAAGAGGCAGATAAGGGCTTCGTTTTAAGTACTGTATTCACACTTTGAATAGCACTTGCGTTTGGACATTGACCTGTGCTTTATACAGCTGGAACTAGTTCGTAAACTTAAGCAAAAGCACCAGAAGAAACTGCTTTTTTTTTTTAAAAAAAATTGACCCCGAACCAGTGCTGAAGAGATGGGTGCTCGGTGAATGAAATGAGCTGCTGGCAAAGCGAATATTTCAGTGCGATGGTCGACCTTCACGAATTCAAGTTCATAGCTCTGCACCAATATTGGACGCTGTCCAGATTTATGTGTGTGTCGTTTGTCCCAGTGATTAAAATGCACGATGTTTTCTGTGTCATAATTATAGACCCAAAGGTTTCTAATCTAGTTCATATCTCTGCACTAATATTAGACGATGTCCGGATTTATTTCTGTATAGTTTGGCCCAGTGATTTTAAAGTGCAATTTTAAAAATAGGTATTTTGTTTTTAACGCAGTTGCCTGTTTCAGTTAGTTTGTGGTTCACCCTGCTCTTGTTATGGTCACTGGATCGGTTTCATGTTGAAAACCATTTCAGAAGTGTATTTCTCAAATGTAATACATATGAATGACTGTACCGGTGCCGTATCTGACTACGAAAGAACATTTAATTAACAGGTGGAGTATGGCTGATTTGATCTACGAACTTTGTCAAGTTGGGTCTTAAAAGATCTGTCAAATTTAGACAAAGTAAGGGGGTTGCATCCTTTGTTAGTAAGGGGACAAGACGCGGGTTTACGAAACTATGCAGTTAATCCTAATCGCAACAATGAATCTTCCCATCGGGTTTTACCTTATTTTTATTTGAATACTTACCAGTACTGTAGTATATAATGTAGTTGTAGCATAATGTTACCGCTTTAATATTGATGTTTCGCTATCAATTCGGCGAAAAGGTGGTTAGATGATTATTATTTGTGTGTGTTTTTTTTTTTTGGTGTCGTGTTCTTAAATCGTACTTTCTGTTTCAGATACAAATACATGAAGTATTTAACGTTGTGTGTCGCGTACAGTGTTTGTTCATCTGAATTTTGTCGACCTCGGAACTTTATTTTCTGTGGTGAAGGGTTCCCGTTACAGGAAGTGTTGTAGGACCCGGAAGTTGTGTTTCCTTTGTGTCTCCAGCTCAAGAGTCGGAGTTTGGACACAGGGGATTTATGTATTTATGTATTTATTTATTTATAGATTTAATATATAAACTATTTATTTATAGGAGAAACGCGTAATATTTTTACAATACGCATCTGCTCGCTGACGAGCAACTCCCATGAAGTCTGCCCGTCGTCAGGTTGGCAATTCTGTTCGTAATAAGGGGGTTTAAAATCCCCTAATCCGCAGGTTCGCGTTTGAGTTATATTTATACATCAATATATATATATATATATATATATATATATATATATATATATATATATATATAGTGTGTTTAAGCAGCAAATTGTAATTTTATAAATATTCGGTTCTATAACGGTAGGGTGCTTACGTTCTGAAGTGAGGCTTATAAATAATAATGTAATAATGCTACTCGGCTGTTTGTTTTGTTTGTTTTTTTTTTAAGCAAGGGTTTGCAGACTGAATCTGCGTATTAATTTCAGGTTAATGCAGTTTACATTCGCTGTGAAATGTTTTTGTTCCGGTAACTAAATTCTACGGTAGGATTTTTGCTATCGGTGTAACTTTGTTTTGAACGTTGCTTGTACTTAATTTTTTTTACATTGAGCTAATTAACTTCTAAATTACCGATAACTGTGTTCTTAACACCACTTTAAAGGGATGTCCTTTTTATTATTAATGAGAAGAAAGTAGTAGGTTTTGACTTTACAGGGTATAATAAGTATTGGTGCAGAAAAAGGTTGGTTCAAGTTTAAAACTATAGGTACTGGTGGGTGAATTATCTTTTAACAAAATAATCCGTCACAGTTTGTTTGATCCGCTCCTGGTTTTACACCGTGGCTCATCAAGAATCGGTGAAACTGCTGTGCAATAAGAGTCTTATTTCCATCCCTACCTCATTAAGTGATATTTTGATCTTCCTGTGGGTCATACAAGTAGCCCCTCGGGACCATCACTTGTATTGTGATATATCGTATCGAGACCTGCATGTTGTGATGTATATATGGTATCGCGACAGTGTTGTATCCTTACACCCTGCCTTTTAATTCAACTTTTTTATTTATTTTATTACTTTCTTGGAGTTAACTTTATTAATGTTAGAGCTCTACAGTTCTTGCCCTGTATAGACTAGGCTTAAGTCTTAATCGGAGATGAGTTTAATTGATTTGTATTGCTGATATATATAAATTTGTGGGGTGGTGTCTTTTTTCTGTGATATTAAAACAATAAAATTTCTTTAAAAGAGAGGAAAGATCTTGGTCTAATCCAATGTCAGCCTTTCATGAGGACAGATAAACAGAAAAAAACCCCTCTCCTATCCTTTATATGGAGACGTGTGGAAAGATGCAAATGCAAATGCAGAGCCAGCTGCCATAAAAATGTCAATGAGAAATATATTTGTGTGTTCAAAACTGCTTTTAAAAAAAAAAAAAAAAAATTAAAGCTATTTTCAATATTTCATGCATGAAAGGGTTAAAGTCATTGAATTGGAAATGCAGTCAAAATGTATAATTAAAAAAAACATTTTAGCCAGGTTGGATCCGAGGTGTCGGGTTAAAGTGAAGAAGGCTGTGAACCTGATGAATAGACAGTCAAACTGTCCTGTGCTTCGTGTTATAGCCTCGTATTGAAACGTTGCATTCATTTAGTTTAGTGCCTGGCTTGAAGCTTTAGTGTTCTTCAATCTCTATTTTCAGCCCCATGTGCGTCATTTGTATTTGATCCCATCCGGAGTAGCAGGTAGCTGCAGTAGATGGTTACAGATTTTAAGAAGCTGTTTTATAGCTCATGGCAAAAACACTGAAACCTGTAATATTATATTTGATACCTCTGGCCATTTCATATACAGGGTGATTAGAAAGTAAGTGTACCGTATCAACACACCTTATCATTGATACTGTAAACTTACTTTCTAATCGCCCTGTATAATCTAAAATGTGACCCAATTGCACGTAGTTTGTACAGTTGCAAGGTCGTCCTGAAGCTTGTTGAGGTGGGGTAAGGTTGCACAACAAAACATTCATTTTTTTTAACATTGAATTCCTGTTTAACATCAATAAATGGGAAGTACTCCTTTTTTTTTTTCTTTTGATTTTTAAATAGTTTCAAAGAATGGGGTGTATTGTTCCGTGCTTATTGTGAGTTGAATTTAAAATAACAGATTAAGGCTTGGACCAATATGATAAACAAAAAACACCCCTGCAAGATGAGCTGTGCTTGATTTCCAGTTGATCTGCTGAACTGCCTGTTTCTGTTTCCTCCTTTTTTAACTGTTGTGTTTTGTAACTGCTTCCTGTTCTCAGGTCTCTCTGCCAGGGAGATCGGGTTCAGGGGAAGGAATGGATGAACAGAAATCGAACAGCGAGGAGGAAACCTCAGGTACTACATTGCATTTGTTACTGGGCTCTTCTATGTGGGTCAGTATTGGAAATATCTAAATGTTTGGGTATTGGCAGCACTGGAAGCCGAAGCCCCTAATTTCTGATCATGGATAGCACAAGCAGTGTCACTGGCGTTCCTCCTAAATGTGCCAAAAGCATTCCTGAAGCCTGCCCTAGAGTGGAGGGAACACCCTTTCTCTTAGGGGTGAGGGATCCGTCCAGTCTCCATGCCTCAAGCCTGCCCAGGACTGGAAGGATCACCCCCCTGTCCTTGGACGCACTTTGAGTGTCGATTTTTTTAATGTGTGTTACACATAGGCTGAGTTGAGACTCCATTTAAAATGAAGACCCAAGATGAGTTTTTGAACCTAGTGCTCAGAGGTTGAAGCTTAGTGCAGGTTTTTATTTTGAGCTGTGTGATTTATTTTATCTCTTCCACCCCCCAACCCAGCTGATGACAGCGCCCCCCCAGAGCAGCCTGCCCCTTCTGAGGGGGACCCAGAGCCACCAGCTGCCACCTCCAAGACCGAGGAACACACACCGGATCCCCCAGGCCAGCCCAGGTAACCCCACTCCTGCGCTAGTTAAACCGCAGTTCCAACAGCAAGCCCCTCAATGGATCCCACAGTATGGTGAACTCTTTCACGTTTCAGAGAGTTCTCTAGGTGCATGTTAGATAACTTGATTGATTCCACCTGTTCTCTTGCTTTCAATGCTCTTTAAGCCTGATATCTGCTATTAGCTGCTGAGTTGCTGCTACTATTTCATGTATTATCCTACTATCATGTATTATGCACTTTCCACTGTATTTAATGTATTATGCATTGTTTTTTTTAACTGTATAGCATGTATTATGCATTTCCCTGTATTTTAATTTTCTTGTTGTTACTGCATCTTGTGAAGTGCTTTGTGATAGTGGTCCACTATGAAAGGCGCTATATAAAATAAAGATTGATTGATAACTGCCATTCATCTATCTTAGTCACACAGGCCTGGAGTATTTAAAGAGGGGAGAGATGGGCATGTGTGGGTAGTCTTATTTAGATTGAATTGAAGGCTGTGAGTAAGTGAGGAAGATAAGATGTAATCTCCTGCTTTTGATGAACTTTCTCTTAATATCGCTGTGATGTTTCGGCACAGCAGGGAGAATCAGCAGGGTTGTGCTTTCTGTAACTGTGGCGGGAGGAGTTTACATGGACAGAGAGAACTGCGCAGCTTTGAACCCTCGGATAACCGGCCAGAGCTGCCCCCTGAGAGTGACCAGGCTGCTGGACAGATCGGGGAGGAAGCGAGGGCACAAGGGCTCTCGGATGACCTGTCCAGCATCGGCTTTGCAGACGGCTTCTCGGCATCTTTACTGTTTGACCAAACAGGTAAATACTTAGTCAAGTATTTTTTTTTCTCTTTTGTATCTACTTCACATTAAATCGTAAGAAATGTAGAAATACTAACATGTTTCAATTCTTTATTGAAGACACTGATGATGGTACCTTTACTGAAGAATTGTAATCGTATCTTGTCCTGTGTTAAATGCAACGTTGCGCTTCTGTCTGGTTCTGCAGGTCGTTGCTGGGCTCATCACTGGTGTGCAGCCTGGTCAGCAGGAGTTCAGCAAGACAGTAGCCAAGGACTAGCTGGTGTGGACAGGGCAGTCGCCTCGGGGATCAAGCAGGTCAGCCAGCCCTCCTAAAACTCTCAATTGTCATGTGCACAGGCTTCAAAGGGGACCCATTCACAGAGCTTTCATTTTAAAAGCAAAAAAAAACATTCTGCTATTATATATATTAGTACCCATTTGCTATTTGAAATGTATCAGAGTACCAACCTGGTTATGTTCAAGGGTAGAAAAATATTGTTCATGTGTAGCTTTATTATGTAGGTGGGAGTTACAGTAGTGTATAAAGTGTTGTCTTTTATAATGGGTCTTTGTTGTATTTCACTAATCAACCTCTCTCTCTCGCTCTCTCTCTCTTGTTGCAGCGATGTGAATACTGTAAGAGGCTGGGTGCTACCATTCGGTGCCAGTCGGAAGCGTGTTCGCGGTTCTATCACTTCCCCTGCTCTGCGGCCAGTGGTTCATTCCAATCCATGAAGCATTTAGCTCTTCTTTGTCCGGAGCATGTGGATAAGGCAGTTGAAATAGGTACGGAAGGGAAGCCATGTTCTGAACAACACCTTAGACTCCAGTGTTGTGCAAAACAAACCTCAAATGAAGCAATTTTTTTAAGGCTTTTATGTGATTGAATAAATGCCATTTCGCAACATTTTACGCAATCTTTTTTTAAAAAGGAACCAAGCATCCAATGTTGCAAAAGCAGCAAGGTAATATGATGCAGCTCAGATTAGTAGCTCCGAAAGTTTGAGACTGTGTCAAATCACAGATATCGTGCTCGCAATGAAATGATGTGCAGAATTAAAAAAATGCAATCGATTATGAAATGTGTTGCTTTATTCCATCGCGTAATCCTGGAGGGATTGCTGAAAGATGAGGAATGTTCGACCCCTTGGATTTTTTTGTGATTGGTTGAGCTGCCTGTGGAATAATCCAGTGATGCCTTCTGTCCCTGTCCTGTGTTTCCAGCGAAGGAAGAGGCTCGCTGCGCGGTGTGCGACTCCCCCGGGGAGCTCCTGGACCAGTTGTTCTGCACCGGCTGTGGGCTTCACTACCACGGGGCGTGCCTGGAGATCAGCGCCACGCCACTCAAGCGCTCAGGCTGGCAGTGCCCGGAGTGCAAAGTGTGCCAAACCTGCAGGTGAGCCTCGCAGCATTCAGACATCGTCCTATTATCCGTTTCATTCTAGCATGTATTTGAACTAATGCCGTAGTACCACGTTACTGAATCCTCGGCTGAGGCACTATCCTTGCACTATTGCACTGCTATTATGTCATTGTAGATATAAATTGTTGTAATCCTAACTTCTCTTATTGCATCTTATTTCATACTGTAGTAGTATAATTTGCACTTACTGTAAACTGTACTGTATTGATTTAGCACTGTAACCCTGTACTCCCCTATAACACCTATAAGTCACCAAATAAATAAATAGTTAGTCAAAAATCTGTTTTGCACCATCCCATTTGCTCCTGAAATCTTAATTGGTTTACCCTAGCATAACCATTTATCCCCTTGACAGAAATATGTTAGCTGATTTTATTATTGCTTACAAATTGTACAATTGCCAGATGTGTTGTGCTACAATCATACAAGGTTGTAATTCTATAAGCTTGGGATAATGCAGCCCTAAAATCCATTGCAATCCAAGTGCAATGCAAAACGTACTTTTTTTTTTTTTTTTTTTTTTTTTTTTTTTTTTTTGTACTTTCTAAGCTTGATGTATTGGGGATGTTTGTTGTATGGCTGTAGCAATTTCATTTTTTTATTTTTTTTATTTCACAACACTAGCTCACCCCCAACACCAGGATTTACATTGAGATGTTTATGGTAAAGAAAAAATGTTTAAGTGAGGGAGGGGGATGTAATGTAATTGGGTCATAGAGCCTCAGTCTGTCTGAGATGAGTGCTTGATTCGCTAACGCTGTGCACATTGTCTCTGATTCCAGGCAGCCTGGTGAGGACTCCATGATGCTGGTGTGCGATGCCTGTGATAAGGGTTACCACACCTTCTGTCTGCAGCCAGCCATGGAATCCCTGCCTACCGACACATGGAAGTGCAAGGTAACAGACTGAAACTCCGACAGGTCCTCTTGTTGAGCTTGTGAAGTGTTTCATATCGTTTTACCACAGTGGGCGCCTGGGATGGAAACAAGACTCCTATTGCATAGCAGTTTCACCCATTCCAGGTTTTACTAAAAGCTTGATTAGCCACAGTGTGCAGGTAACAAGATCAGGTGTGTCTCATTAAACTCGTAGAAAAACTGGGAATGGATCAAACTTCTATGCAATGGGAGTCTTATTCCCATCCCTGAGGGGCGAGACTGGCAAGTGGTACTTCTATAAAGGTGGTTTAATACAGGTTTGACTGCAGAATTTGTATACGAGACATTGTGTTTGTTCATTGAATGCCCCAGTATCTAATATGGTGTTCAAACTTTTAATCTGACTCTTTTGGCTCAGGTATGCAGTGTGTTATCCAGACCAGACCCTTTATAGTACACTGTGTAACTTTTCTGTCTTCACAAAAAGCAACCTGATTATTTGTATTAACCTGATGTGACATTTTAATAAGAACTCGATGCTTCTAATACATTCCTTATTGTTAAACAGTGTATCATTTAGGGCAATGTCCTCCCATAATAGATTTTCACTAGTGCGGGGACAAATATTCAAAAAGCCCTTTTGCATTTTAAAGGAATATTGAAAAAAGTCCGTCAAACCAATTATCAGCAAGCAGCAATGCCCTCGGCGATGTGTGTGTAAATCCTGCCTCTCTCTCTCTCTCTCTCTCTCCTCTCTCTCTCTCTCTCTCTCTCTCTCTCTCTCTCTCTCTCTCTCTCTCTCTCTCTCTCTCTCTCTCTCTCTCTCTCTCTCTCTCGCTCTCTCTCTCTCTCTCTCTCTCTCTCTCTCTCTCTCTCTCTCTCTGCAGAACTGCCGCGTGTGCAGCGAGTGTGGAACCCGGGGCTCGGCATCGCACAGCGGGGCCCTCTGGTATGAGAACTACTCCCTGTGTGAGAGCTGCCACCGGCACCGCAGCGCTGTGTGTGTCAGCTGCGGGAAACCAACCCCAACGGAGAGCCTTCTGTGCTGCCAGACGTGTCGAGGGTAAGCCAGCTCCGCCAGCCTGTTTGCATGTGAGATTCTGGGAATCCTCCGGGCTCAAAGTCCGGCTCAGACAGAAAGATTTATATATATATCTTGCTTACTCTGTGAACTCGGCTTGTGTGTGTATCTTTTTAACACTTTCAATTTTAGATGAGGAATGACCATAAAACACAGTTCAGTTTCAGAGTACAGAGACATTAGAGTGCTAATGCAAGAGCTAGGCTTCCTTAATGGAGCGCGTGGGCACAAACATACATACAGTGACATTCCCCGATCGTAGGAGCCTTGTAATGCTTTCTGTCGTTTTGCAGTCCCCGTATTGACTTGAGGTCTTGATGTCTTTACAGGTGGGTGCACCGTGAATGTACAGGTCTCTCGGAAACCCCAGCTGGCAAGTACACCTGTGTCTTATGCAGGGGCTCCTCTCCAGCAGTGGCAGTCGCTGACAAAGCCGCTGCCCAGGACACAGGCACACCGATGGAGCTGGGTAAGCAGGCCTAGAATGACAGCAGAGGGTTTTGAGATGTCATTTAATTGTTGCACATGTTAGATATATGGGTAGCTGATTTGAACAAGTAGACCCCCCGCCCCCCCTTAAATGAAGGGGGTACTGCAGAAATCACTGTCCTAGAATAAAGCAGGAGGATTCTGTCCATATGCTAGGAGAAATCATAGGCTGGTTTGTTCCCCTTCATGCACCTGCAATAAAAGGCAGGTAGATCTTATTACATACAGGAAAGATATTGACACAACACTACTTTTCTCATTGATATTGCTGTGATATTCCTGCATCCACAATGTGGTAGTTGATTTGCTGTCGATGGGTACGTAGATATATTTATAAACAGCTGTGGTGGGGGATGTATGTTGAACGAAATGTTTGCTACTCAAACGTCTAGGATACCTGCCAACTTTATACAACACTGTACAAGCTTTCAAAGCTTACTGCAATGCTAATGCAATGCATTTTTAAAATGGCGTTCATGTTTGGGTGAAACGTGAGCTAACTGGGATTCTGGTCTGTGCAGGGAAAGAGTCCGACTCGGAGGACAGAGAGGTGAAGGAGAGGCTGCAACAGGGAACAGAAACGCTGGCAGCTCATCGGGAGCAGCCCTGCGTCTCTCCACACACGGGTATGAGTGAAGGTGGCCCAGGCTTCCATGAATTAGCACTCGATGTTTTGCGTACCTTTTGACTTTTATAACCGGCCATGCTCATTGGTTTTTAATCACTTCAGAATTAAGCAGCACTGGTTCATCTAGTTAAAGCACTGCTTTTATGAATCCTGTTTTTCATCCTGACAGAATGCATACACATACAAAATAAAGCTTTCTGGTAAGGGTTTGCTTTGTGCTGTACCCCTTCATCTTCCTTGCATTTACAGAGGCTGCAAAGAGCGGTGGGAATGACATCCAACCTGAGGATATCGGCATCGACAAGGAGCCTGAAAGCCTGCCATCCCAGGACTGCGAGACAGGGGGCGCAGGCGAACACAAGGAAGAACGGTGCGCCCCTCTGGAACCTGGGGTTCCATCAGAGTCTGGGGAAACCAACTCCGGGCAGGACTCTGAAGACACAGACTCTAAGACCCAGAGCGTTCCCCTGGCCTCTGGAGATCCCCCCAGTGATGGGGAGACCCAGGCTGCCTCCACCTCCCCACAAAGCAATCGGACTAAGAGCCCTTGCAAAGCTCCTTCAGATGAAGTGGAGGAGGCAATGGAGGAGGGGGATCCCAAACCCTCTGAAATGCAGCACGCAGTCCCGGAAGGAGGGAGCAGCCCTTCCCCTCTGCGGCCTGGCGCTGGGGATTCCCTCCTGGACCCTCTGGAGGACTCTCAGGAGGAGGAGGAGGAGGAGGAGGGCTGCGAGAAAGTGTCTCCCATGGAGGACTTGGCGGCAGAGAATAAGCTAAAGCAGGAGGAGCCCGAGGTCGACACCGAGCAGGAGGCAGCGTCTCCCCCTGGCAGGAGGAGGAGCAGTGGCGGCAGCCTGGTGATGAAGCCGGAGTACATGGACGAGATGTCCAACCTGAGCCACGAGGATGCCAGCAGCAGCGGCTTCCTGGAGTCCCCCGGAGAGCCCGACTCCTCCCTCTCCATGGAACTGGGCCTGGTGTCGGCCAGCCGGGCGCGCTCCGACTCGCTGCTCACAGAGACCGACGACTCGCTGCCCTTCGACCCCGGCGCCATGAAGATGGATGGAGAGAAGGTCAAGAGGCGGAACTCCCCGGGGCGATCGCGGATCAAACAGGTAGTTTTATTGTCCCGTACACATCATATATGTAGAAAAATGCTTATCCAGCTGGGACCACTTGGTTTGTAGATTCTTTAGCTCATAATATTTTAATCTGGAGATATAAGGAGATACTATTTGTCTGTCTAGTTGTGTACATGCATGCATTGTTACTAGTTAGTAACTATTTTTAACAAAGCAACATTGAAACCTCACATGTGTTATCGCGGGTTAAGAGTTTCAGATTGTAGGGATATATTCAGTTTACAACCGTGATGATGTTTTTTATTTTATTTTTTATGGTACTCACCGATATTTAATAATCGTCAATAAGACCTCGAATCGGACTATATTGAACCTGGGAAAGGGCAGCGAGAATCAGGGATTTGGGAAGTGTGATTGGAGTTTCCCCGTCTCTCTTCCAGGGCCGCAGCAGCAGTTTCCCTGGTAAACGGCGTCCTCGCGGTGGGGGAGGGGGGAGGGGCCGCGGCCGGTCCCGTCTCAAAGCCATGGCCTCCTGCATCGAGGCTTTCCTGGTAAGAAGAGTGCCACCGAAACGAGGACCATCACATTTTTCAGAAGTCTTAACTGCTTATCGCGCAGCAAGGCGTAGCGTAGAAGTATAATCTAATTGCCTACCGTTCGCATGTTCTTGTAACTCCTTGCCTCCCCCTTTCAGGTAACCCTGTCTTCAAATTAGTTTACAAAAGGGCCAGTGGCCAAATAAATAGCTCCTTGGTCAAGCAGGTTTGAGGCACAGGTCACATGTACCCGGCATAACGGATTCAAGTGTCATTCTGCTATCTCACCCTAGTTGAAAATATGCCAGGCATTTAATTGGTTCCTAAATCTTGAAACCATTTCTAAAGCTGAAATGTTTCACAGGGAGGGTAAAAATAAAACTGGAATCAAGCAACTTGAAGTTGAGCTGCATTTGCAGAACAGCATTGATGCAGCGTGAATTAGTATTGGTTTCGTTGTCTGTTAAACTGCTGTTGTAAACGTGTTTTTAAAAGCTTAGTTTTAAATATTGAAATAAGAACCTAATTAACCTAATCGTTACAGGGTAGCTTCACTATGGGATCAGGTTTTGATCTCAGATCTGGATCTCTTAAGTATAGCTTTGCATGTCGGTCTGTGCCAGTGGTCTGGGAGTCTCATCTGTCCCTCGTTGTCCCCTCAGTGCATGGACGTGGAGGCCTCCCCCAGTAAGGAAGAGGACGATGAAGAGGATGATACGATGCAGAACACGGTGGTGCTGTTCTCCAACACGGATAAATTCGTTCTGTTGCAGGTACGCTACATTTCAAGTAACT